>NW_027305562.1:106600-276290 GCF_039555335.1 Amphiura filiformis | reverse complement strand
CCAAGAGCGAGGGAGCAAAATATTTTATTTTTCTACTTTTGGATAATAAATGATTCAATTAAATATTGCGAATAACCGTCCCAATCACACGGCCGTCTTAATGAACTGCAACTCAAACAGAATCCCTGTGATTTTTCGTGTCTGTTATATGCAAGTATTGAAAAGACATCTGGACCAAAGAATGTGATAAACACAAGTAGGTAGCATTTTCTTTCAAATGCGAAGTTCACTCCCATTAAAATATACTGCACGAGTCGCGGTGTTTATCTCTCTATGTTATGGAACTACGAAAGGGCTTATACAATCCATGACGGTTCACTGATTGAAGACCTATAACATTATTTCTGATTTGTTATTCATAACTTGTTAGTATGTTGTTTATTATGTACTACCAAGCTAATATAAATTATATACCTACCGGGTAGAGTTTGAAAACGGGATATCGTACAACATGGCATTTTTCTTCAGACGAGTATCCTGCGCACGGAACATGGAATCTCGATATATACTGCGACATTAACACCATCAAGATAATCGTCCTGTTGAAAAAATAAGAAATATTTTATATCGGTATTTTTAATAAACTCTAGACCTACTTCCTAATTTATTGGTCAAACACTCGCGTGACGATACTACCTGCTAACAATAATCATTATTAAAGACACTTTCTAAAAAGGGAAACAGACATACACAATAAAATACCGAAATCAAAAGTCAATGTTACTTACAAAACTGACATACCCCAGTGCTGTCCGGCGAAATCTGCTGCTGGACCAAATAACGATAAACTCACAAGGGTGATCGTAGGAGCTATAGATAGTGGACCTATATAGTTAAGCATTAATCCAAGGATTCCAGTAGCCCCAATGAACACTTGGAAACACGAAGATACCATGATTGATCCTTGCAATTCAAGTATTCTGTTCTGCCATTCTGCCGTTGCATTGGCTTTTTCTTCAGCAGTTGAATTTTCTGATATATGAGAAGCATATAATGAAACTAGGGCTTACCATAAGCATGAACAACAACAATATTTATTTCAGGATTATACCATGATTCAATTTTAATACACATTATTGCTTGAAAGATTATTGTATCTGTATTCTGATACAAAAATAACAGCCAGTGAAAATATCACTGACCATCAATGCACGCATAAGTTGAACCTGGGACCTTTGGTTCAACGGACCGATGCTCTATCAACTAAAGCTCACCTCACCTCACCAGGCTGTATTCGACCACTTTTAGACATAGCCCTCTTCATGATTCTTCCGCTGTTCTCTGTCTCTTGCATTTCTTGTCCATGTAGGTCCCATATAGGCAGTAATGTCATCACGCCACCTCCTCTTCTGTCTTCCTCTTGATCTTTTCCCTGTTCTTGGTTGCCATTCTCTAAGTCGCTTAGTCCATCTGTTATCTTCCCTTCGTGCAAGGTGATCTGCCCATATATCTCCATTTCGCTTCTTTGAGTTTCACCATGTCTTTGACTTGAGTTTGAGGTAATTTTATCCCTTAAGGTAATGTGTAGCATCTTCCTTCACATTGCTCTTTTTGGGCTGTTTGTAGTTTCTGTTCCAGGTACTTGGTTGTTGTCCATGTTTCAGCCCCATCATTGTTGGCAATACACAATGGTTAAACATTCTACTGATCAGATGCATTGGTAACAGCCTTTATTATGATCAAAGCTTCTTCCCTGGTTTGTCCTACATCTTCACTGTTTGGCAAAGATATTTATAGCCATCCACCTTTTCGATAACATCGCCTTCAACTACAATGATGTCCTCTGACTGGTAGTCATATATTTAGTTTTGCACTTGTGTATGTTCAATCCAATCTTTTTTACTTCCTTTATTCAGATCATTTAACTGGACCTCCATATCCTTTACTGATGTTGTCACCAAAGCTACATCATCTGCAAATCTCAGATATGTTAGCTTCTCGCCATCTATCTTCTGTAGGTTCAGCTTTCTGAATATATCTTCCATTGCTGTAGTGAATATTTTGGGGATATTGTGTCTCACTGTCTCACACCACGCTGAATTCGGATTGTTTTTGAAACATCGTTTTCAATATGGGCTAGTGACCCATTATTATCAACTACCATATTTGCACACGGTGTGAATTCGCACTGCTGTAATTGGGTACAGGGCGTTATAATGGGTGAAATATAAATTGTGATTAAAACGGTTTATTTCAACAAATTGCAGAACAAAATCTTGAGATTTGGTTGTGTAATGAGTTATGAATTCCTTTAATAACTGTGCATCAGTTATGTCAGGCATTGTGCAAAATCTAAACATATTGCTTTGGACCTCGGAATATCACTCGGTTCCAAAGGCAAAATGTTTACATTTTTCACAATGCCCGCCAAACAAATGATGCGCAGTTGTAGCCTGTAAATATACTTGTAATTAATACAGTTGCTTACCATTAAGAGGTGCCGGACAATCTCCTCGTAGAGAAAGAATGGCAATAGCTGGCACCAGGAGAGAAAAGGTCGCTCCTTGTACAATAGGTAATCTGGTTTAAAAAATTAATAATAATACATTTCATCTTCAACGCACTCACATTTTTGGCAACATTTTTTGTACCTATCAGAAAATATTATGAACGTTAATACACATATTTAAGCACACCGTGTTCAGGATTAAAAATTGAAACGTTACGAACCTGCAACCAAATGTTGTCTGTAATAATGTTGCTATACCAGAAACGAAGAAAATGGTACCAATGACTTCACCGAGTGCCACAAGATCGTTTCGAATACAAAGAGCCTCGGATAAGAATAGTGGAACGGCAACTGTTGCACCAAACATAGTAAGGTAGTGCTATATAAAAACACAACGGAACATTAAACCAAACGTTAAGTTGTTAACAAGAATATCACACCCGGGGACACTAACTAAAAACGGGTCACGGGGCGGCCATATAAATTTCATCTCTCTCTTACTTTATTGTTTTGACCCTTTTATTTGTCCGCAATTTCCTACAATTATCCAAATTATTTACATTATTAATCCAAACGATGCCGTCACCAAACAAAATATATATTCAAAATAATCCATTTTGAGTTTAAATCATGAGTGGACAAATTAGTGTTTTGTTTGATTGTTTTCTTTGGAACTGGAACTGGACTTTGCAGTATATTGTTACTTCTTCTTCATATATTCACATACGTGCTGAGTATTGTCGCACGGGCTTTACGTGCACAGTTTACCTATGCACGATCCTGGAACCTGGGATCGATTGCAGATATCAGAACCGGTATGGTCCCCTTCTCTTTTCGAATAGTTCTGACACTTGCACGTGCACAGGGTAAATGATAATTTGTCCGTACAAGCACTGATTCGAATCTGCCATTATGAATTCCAACATAGCGTTACTCTCAACTTAATACGAAACAGACTTTTCATAGTGTTGAATAAACATTATATCTGTGAGCTCACTCACTGTACTGTATGTATAGGCAAAGGACTAGTTAGTGGGCTGGTGGGAAAACCCTTCACCCAATAATAGCCATAGAAGCTCACATGTGAATTATAATGTTCATCCTTAACATTATATCGGTTTGATCAATTTTTGCCAAAAAAGCTGTAAATAAACTTCAATTCTTTCCCTCTATGGTCATCTAAAAATGATTAAAATGCGATTTTGGGAAGATTGTTGTCGAGCCCTCCCAAATATGGAGTTCTGACTGCCCGATAGGGAGCTAAAAATGGAAAAACTTTTTTCCAAACCGTGTTAAGTCCAAAATCACATGTTTCTCATTTACTTGTGTGATACGATCACAATAACTGTGACAAGTTTGACATGAGTTGCACCATCAACATGGCTGGATAACAATAAGCAGACTATTGTTCTCATTTCGGAAACAAAGGCCACGCTCACTATTGTTACTGCGCGTTTGCTTTGTAATGGTGCATCCAACTGAAATTATAATACCTATTTCATCACAGCACATTGAAATATCGCACAGGTAAATCAGAAACATATGTCTATGGATTTAACCAGGGCTATGAGACACATCCCTGATTTAACATAGTTGAGCTGTTTTCAATGAGGTTTATCTTGGTTTAATGGGGTTTAAGTCCTTCAAAGGTCGTGGTGAATTCTGCTGTGGACATGACTACATAATGACGTATTTACTTTTGATATAAGACCTATCAATGACCTTATTACATCCAGCTTGTTGGTTTGATAATATCATGACATTAAGTCTAAATAGATGAACAGCTTGGATGTACACAGTAACTATACAGTTTGCAAAACAATTGAGGTACCAGTTATTGTTACCCCTGTATATCCTAAACAAAGGCAGATATGTCATAATTAGAGCCAGAAGCCAATAGCTGCATCGTTCAGCTCGGATTTAAGATCCCATTCGTTAAAATCGGTCAAGAAAGCAAGCCACAATAACCCCAAACCCAAGGAAGATGCAAGTTCAAAAGTTGCAGTTTTGTTCTCGAACAAGAGAGCGCCGTGCTTCCATTGATTAGCACATTAAAACTAGTACGTGCTTTAAGAACATGAAAATGCAATTGTTGATTTCGTTACTTCCTTGGGTTTTAGATCACCGTTTCTTTAATTATCAACCAATTTCATCAAGTGAGGTCTTAAATCAGAGCTTAAGGGTTCAGGTATTTGCTGCTGGTTTTACTTTTGACATATTTATCTTTGTTTAGGATATACAGGAGTCAACATAACTGGTACCTTAATTATTTGGCTTTCTGTATATGGAGCATTATGAAACAGAACCCAAATAATACAACAAACAACGCCAAGACAATAAGTTAGCAGTGTGCTTTGTGTTCGATCTTTATGCTTTGAAGTCCAAGTTTGAAATATTCTTTAACGTAGGATCTGTAATACGAGTAAAGAACTCTTAAAGAATGCGTTTATTATATTATTTCTTCAAATTTAATACAGCACTAACGATTTTAACAGTCAACAAACTTACCTGAAACCCCAGAATAATTGACGTGTACCATGGTGGAACGTCTTCTATTGCGAAACTTAAATCACCTTTGAGTTTCTTTAGGACTTCCTTTGCTTCCAATTTGGCATCTAAAGATGAAGTATCGTGTTGTTCTCGACCAGTGCTATCATTTACCGTTGATGCGCCCTGTTGTTAATCATATAAACAGAGATGGAAACATTTTTGAATCGTTTGCCGAATCGGCAAACCAACTCTTGAGATAAAGGTATGAACTAATCTAACCATAATAAACTTGTAAGATTCCTAAACGTATACATATTATAGTACAAAAACAAAATTTGAAGCTCATTCTTTTCTACAGCGAGGCCTTATATTCATTTTAAAAAAGTTCATTCCAACGATTCCCTGGGTATATATGCCCTGGTCTGATTGCGTCATCAAGTCCCGTGGAATGCATGCGCGCAGAGTGGTTTTAATAGTGAGCTTTAGTGAGTCCTAGTTGGGTTAGGGTTAAGGAGGCATATAGGAAAAACATGCATGTAGCTTAATGGACTGAAATACAGGGTGTCCCGAAAGTCCATTTACCATTTTAAACGTTCATAACTTTAGTATTCAGCAACCGACCGCAAACATGAAAGTATCTTTGCATAAAGAAACCTCGTGCAAATATTTTGACAACAAATGTGACATATAAACCTACAGATATAATAAATAAACTGCGATGAATCATTCACCTGCAACAAGTAATACGCAATGGTAATTGGTACTGCATGTGCGAACAACTTTAAAAAAAACATGATATTTTTAATGGATTATCTGAAAAATATATAGGCTATACATAATTATTATAGACAGGTACATACATTCATTTTTATGTTGCAGTTTCTTAGTGGTATTGGAGTTGTTGCTATAGTACGCATGCTTCTTCCATGATATACGTACCTGCGTTTCTTTTTCTGCTGCAGAGCTGTTTAGTTCTCCATGTTTACCCGGGTTATCCTCCATCTCCAACATGTTTAACGATTTATGGAAGACGAGGTCTCTCAATCTGTATTTATCCAAAGTCCTTCACATTAAAGCTACATTATACAAAACAATAAACAAGACAATCTCAAGAGGTCAAGATAACAGTACACGGTCACTCCTGCAATCAAGATACATCAAAGGAAATGTTCATAAATATTCTGATGAGGGTGTTCGGAGAATATGGAGGGGTCTGAAACATTTAAGCTGAGAAAAGGGGGAATCTAATTTTTGGACAGTCTAAAGAAGGGTGACACTGGATTTTACAATGTTCTAGCACTGGAGTACGTCAATTATCCCCGCCTTGTCCGACTGAACCAAGCGTATGTGCATGATGCATCAGAGTAGTTTTGGCGTATTTTGGCGTTAAAACTGCATATTTTTGCAGAAATCGTGCACATTTGTCAGAGTATGTAAGTCATTTTGGAAGCTGACCATGAGGGCAGAAATTGCCGGACCAGAATTGCCCTGCCAATCTTCTTTTAAAAGCTGTGTATCAAATACTTTGGTTTAACTTGGCCCAGATTTCACTTTGATTTTTGGCTAATAGTGAGTACAATTTAAATTTTTACACGCTTCATGCTCAATTGTCCGCGTAAAAATGAGAAACCGGACCAAAATTATGTCACCGGAATATTTTTGATTTCTTGCCCCTGACAATTGGGGACCGTTCACAAACACTTGTAAGGGGGGCCCCCTTTACAGACCTCAACAATTTCAGGGACCCCCTTTTTGAAATGAAAATTATGGGTCAACCCCATAGAAAAGCATACTGATAAACTCAATTTTTCCAGAAAAATGTGTGGTCATTTTTTCAGCCCCCCTTAGGAGGGTCAAAATGTTCAGCCCCCCTTTTGCATCAGCCCCCCCCCCCTTACAAGTGTTTGTGAACGGTCCCTTACTGCAGTAATTGCACTGACCTCTGATGGATACTGTACTGAAATCACTGAGTTGCTCTGCATAAACATTTTATGGTTTAAAAACACATTCAAGATGTTCCCAAAACCAAACAGTGGCCCTAAGCGCGTAGGGTCAATTAAATGTCAACACAAGGGACCAAACTTCAAACTTGCATTTATTGACGGATAAAGTACTAGGCCTATACTCTTAATAGGGACCCAGCAAACACAAAAGAGTTTTAAAACGTTTTAAATAAGTTATATTTTGGCTTTTGGTTTAGTTAAAAACGTTTTAATAACATTAAAATGTCGGGTTATATAAAGGTCATGATACCGTTTTAAAACGTTTTGTATGAAAACACACTACAACAATATTTTTAAAATGTTTTCAAGAAATATTATTGTAAACTATTTTTGAAAACATTTTTGCTAAATATTTTGTCAACACATCAAACACAGCAATGTTCTTAAAATGTTTTTTTTTTCAAAACCTTTTAATAACATTTAAATTTCGGGTTATATAAAGGTCATGAAAACGTTTCTAAAACGTTATTGCAAATATTTTGGGCAAACATTTTTCGCAAAATATTTTTCCAACCCCAAAATAATATTCTGTTTCGAATGTTTTGTTTTAAGTTTTCAAGAATGTTTTTGGAATGTTATTAAAACGTTTTTATACCCTTTATATAACCCGACATTTAAACGTTTTCTGTAAAACTTTTTTGTTTGCTGAGCAGTAGATTATCAAAAAAATGTTTTTAAGGTTATGAAAACTTTTTATACTCTTAATATACCCTTTATATAACCCGACATTTAAACGTTTTCTGACAACCTTTAATAACCTTTTGCGAATGATGTCGAAAACGTTTTGTGTTTGCTGGGGAGAGTCAGGGCAATAATATACAAAATTGCTTGCCACACTTCGACTTGCAAAAAGCACTCCGTATAGTGCCAAAAAATAACCAAATTTATTTAACTGATCCCAATAATTTAGCATGTACAAGGGGTGCAAATATTTTTTGCGGGCCGAGAGATATATTGCCCGAATATTGTAGCGGACCTTAAATATAGCGAGAAGAAGATTCGAATATTTTCACCATCGCGGCCTCTATGTCCGTGGTATAGATATGGTTGACATGATAAACAAATTCCTCTATTCAGTTGCAAATGTAATATTACGGCACGATCTAGTTATGATTATTACATGAAACTTTTAAGGATTATGAACAATTTTTGCGCTCGTTTTTATCAGAAATAAAACTAAATATTACTTCCTGTAGTTATATTTTTAGATAAACACAGTCTTTAATGTATTTTGTAAATCGTAACAGATCATTTTGATACCATTTTATTTACTCACCAAGCACCTTCACATCAAGCTTCAGCAATCCCAGTACCAGTACATGTACCACACTATGGACCATAATAGCCTCATCCCAATGGCATAGTTCAACAACCTCAATTGAATAACCATAGTGTAAAATTTGACCTCAAGTTGCAGAGTATGAGTTTTTGTACCCAGATTTTCAAAGGTCATTCAATGAATGTGCAATTGTATTGGGGTTAAAGGACTGCACCCTGATAGATGAGCATGTTGTGGCTCCTAGTGCCAGTCACGTTGTATTTCAACTTAAAAGTACACTAAACTTGCAAAACATTATTAAGCAAATATCGTGGGAAATGTCAATTTGATAGCGGTTGAGCTTAGTTATTATAAGCTTAATGTTACACGGTCATGGTCACGATGGTACAAAATATCTTGAGCATCGCCTTAAAAATTCACATAAATACATATGATGATAAAATCATATTATATATACTGATCCTATAAAAAAATTCATTTACCTTGCACTGCTACGACACCTTTGTCACGTAAATCTACCGATGAAAACGGATGGAAACTGTTGTGATATCTTGATAAATGTGTAACAATATTTCCGTTTTCTATGTCCCAATAACCATCTCACTTCTTGCATGTATACGGACTGCCCACTTTACTCACCCACAGCATAGTATGTGTGAATGGAGAGTGAAGGTCGAGCTAAGTTTTTGGTATTATCAGATTACTTGGGCAGTAATCAATGCCTGTATTTGGGTCAGTGGTGTCAAATTACAAATCTGAAAGTTCAGTGTTTTGATTACACGTTACTAAGGTAACCACAGCAGTGGGTAACCACCGTGGTAGATCTCAAGCTAAAACTATGCCATAGTCGATTTTGATCAATATAAATATGTTATTAATCATGATGAACGCATTCAGTTGAATTCGAAATTATACTGATATTTTACATCAAAGATACGACACGATTTAGGGGCAAAAAAAACGGACATGTTTTGAAAAGAAACTTTAATACCTCACAACCATTTGAGATACTAAACAATATACCATAGGTCTATTTTAGGATAACGCAGGATAAAGTAAAACACAATAATATAAAGATTTAGCTTTTGAAAGTCTACATTTTGAAAGCATCTCAAAACAAATTCCCTCGTAATAATAAAAAAAAACAGATTTTGAAAATCACATATTTTTCCTATGATTATTTCGGATACTCATAAGTTCCCTCATAATACAATGAAGTCAAAAAAATCAAACCCTGATAAAACAAAGTGAAACATAAGAATAACTTTTTTAGATGCTTAATTTCAATTCTCATAATTTTCCTCATAATACAATGTAAAACAAAATAAACATATATACACATCCTAATAAAACAAAGTCAAACACACGAATAACTTTTTTCTAGTTGCTTATTTTCAATTCACATTATTTTCCTCATAATACAATGTAAAACAAAAGAAATAGATTTTCAAACCCCAACAAAACAAAGTCAAACATAAGAATAACGTTTTAGATGTTTATTTTCAATTCTCGCATTTTTCGCATAATACAATAAAAACAAAAGAAATAGATTTTATTCTTTTTAAGTTATTCTTATGTTTGACTTTGTTTTATTAGGGTTTGCAAATCTATTGCCTATTTTCATTGTATTATGAGGAAAATTTAAGCATCTAGGAGAATGACAACCTTCATAAACGCATCTAGGAGAAGTTATTCCTATTTTGGACTTTGTATTGTTATGGTATGCAAATCTTAATTTTTGATAATTTTCTTCATAATACAATACAAAAACAAAAGAAATATATTTCCAAATTGTCATTGTCATAATTGTCCTCACCATACAATGAAAAAATAGATTTTCAAACCCTAATAAAACAATGTCAAACATAAGATTAACATTTTTTCTAGATGCTTATTGCCATTCACTTAACAAATACAATGAAAAACAAAAGAAATACATTTACAAAGTCAAACGAAAGAATAAGTTTTTTCTAGATGCTTATTTTCAATTCTCATTGTATTTCCTAAACAACATTAGTAAAGTCGATGATTTCAACCATTTCAGAATTTCAATTCTCCGCTACCAATCTTTTAGTACATGTAATCAAATTCAAACGCATGAAGCATTTGCTGAGGTATTCATTTCTCTTTTCAACTTGCTTGTCTATCCTTTGATTCTTAACTTTATCAAACTTATTGTCCATCAAACTTGAAGGATGGTCAGAATAACAACGTCATCCCACCCACATCATCCCTACGTTTCCTCTAACCAAAATCAGTGGATACATAATACTTTTTTCTCGTTATCGCTGAACTAAGCATACTAAACCAAAAAGTGCCCATGTGGGTTAACCCATTTATTATTCCCACAGTGTTTTATTATGGGCTTTAAAATTTTCCTTTTGGGCTCTCATATTTAAAGGAATTTAAAATCCTATAAAATTTAATGGACTCAAGGTCATTCAACCTAGTTAAGGTGGCAATATCATCTTCTTTTAATATACACATATTCCAGTTCTAATGAACATCACAGCGAAATGAGCTCATGGTCAAAAGCAAAATCCAAAAATCAAATTAAAAACATAACCACAACAAAATTATACCAACAAAATATAAATATTATACTATATAAAATACTCCGCGGGATATTTAAACATAGCAAAGCAAAACGAAACAATAACTAAATAAAATAAATATTAAACTATATATTAAATACGATTTAAAGTCCTATGTAAAGTTATATTAGCATAAAACCCAATCGTTCATAGTGACAGAGAGACTTGTATACCATGTATACGGCGAACAAAGGCAATAATTCTCGCCTCTTGGTGCAAAAACAAATGTATTGTACTGATCCCATGCTGTAAACCGTAATCGCATAAATAGTTGATTTTTAAGTATTAGTGTTGTGAGTAGAAAATGTTGAATAAATCATCGTCCCAATATCGTGCACCTCAGCCTGAGTACCTGGCAAAATTCCTGCCCAATAAGTTTTCCCGCATAATTATGGTAAAGCCCCTAATAATATTAAGTAGAGTTTTTAACTTTTGTTTCTTAATTTACAGACTGAATACATTTCTTTTGCATAACACCGATTGACTGTTTCGTCTACAATGGTCGATAGACATCTTCAGAATTACTAAAGTTGATCGTCACTTCCGGTTTGCTATATCGCGACTGTAGAGGGTGTATTTCGAGTCAGGAGGGCATCTTACGGAGAGTATTATTTGGCAGAGGCTATTCTGTGTTTGCGGGAGATGCTTTTTGTCCATCCAAAGGACAAAATCTAACTAAAATTCCATGCACCAACTGTAACCATGGTGACCATTCCTATGTAGATGAAACTAGTCTCAAATTTGAACACCAGAAAGAAATAGCTAGTTTGTCTAAGCCTAAACTAAACTACATTCGTCACACTTACAAACAACCGTCAAGTAAACACACAAAGCCTTCTATAGCAGACCACACTATTCAACAAAATCATGTCATTAACCAGGACAATGCAAAATCCTTAGTAAAGAGTGCAATGCAAGTTCTAGGCACGAAAGAATTCATATGGATAAGGATGTCCCAACTTGACCCGCCTAGATGCAAGAGAACTCGCTACCAAAAATCAACAATTCCTGCAGTTAGTTGTGAATCTTTTAAATTCTTAATTTGTTGTTTGTCAAAATGTGTTTTTGATATTCTATGTTTTTGATCTATGCATTGTTAACCAGATAGTCTCAGTTTTCTGACTGGATTTCTGGATTTTATACCGTAATAAATAAATAAATAAATAAATAAATAAATAAATAAATAAATAAATAAATAAATAAATAAATAAATAAATAAATAAATAAATAAATAAATAAATAAATAAATAAATATCATGAGCTTGTAGGAGGTGTCACGTCTTAAAGCCATATTATAACATTTCTGTAAAATAGATTAGTATTTATTTTCCATAAAATGTTAGCTTTTACTGTCAGATATGTCCCCTTTAATTTTGAGCCGAACAAGTGAGGTAAAGCATAGAAAATTGGAATTTACTACTAGCGCCCATGCATGTTACTCCCGCGGTTGTAATACGGTACGATTCTCGGGGTGTGTGTGTATGTATCCCGCACGCCGTGTACGTACTGTGCATACGTGTTCGACTAATAATTCCATCGTAATAATAAAACGCCGGTTCCATCGTTTTATTCAAAATCTCGGATAACTACCTAGTACTCGCCCTGTTCGCAACCCGCGACACCCCTTGAACATGTTGAATAGCGTGAGCGAAGCGAAACGAGCAGACGAGCTAGTTCGTCATCTCAGAGGAGAGGGTATTTACCGTATTAGAAGGCCGGTGCTACCCAGTTTACTTTGATGCACTTCAGATCGTATCTTGCTCGAATGAAACAAGTATATTTATATTATGGCAACAGAAAAAGCCCATTCACATACATGTGTTAGTAATGATGTAATGTTGAGTTGATAAAATCATGATACTTTGATATTCTTGTGTACACTCCTGGTGAATTAGGTCTAGCACAGCCGCTTCCAAAACTTGTTATACCAACAATGTACCATCTATCAAGTTCATCTACGCAGAGCAGAGGACCACCGCTGTCTCCCTTTAAAACCAAATGAAATAACAGTTGAATAATTTCCATAACATTGATAAAAGCATAAGCGCGAAGCGTAAGTTCTTTTAAACATTAATACCATGCCAAATTGTTCAATATAAAAGTTCTATACATCCACCCCATATCTTTGCTTCTGCATATAGAAGCCCTTTTATATTTTCCATAAATGCAACCTAGGTTGCGGAAATGAAAAAAAATTGTACATACACAAAAGATATATTGACGTAGACCAAATTGAAGTTCTCTCCAACAAAAACCGTTGCTTTTTAGCAAAAAAAAAGCAGATAAGAAAGAGCTCTTATCAAATTGAAGAATGAAGGCCTAATTGGGAGCATTTTAAATATGCTATGGAAATGTCACTTGGTAATTAAACACAAGGGAACTAATTTGAAAATAGCAAGTGACAAAAAGTAGTTGGGTTTCTTCCTTAACTTTAAGCCCTGAGACAGAACTTAAAGTAATTTCATACAGTTACCAAGCTCATGTCCTTAAAGACCACCATACATCACAGTAAAACAATGCATTTGATTACTGGTCATCTTGCTATTTGGTTACACATTAATTTGATGTTGTTTCAGGTACAATCTGTTAGCATATTCATGATAATCATAACACTTTCAAATTGAGCTAATCTTGTAGAAGGGACACACATATTTTTTACCGTTTCCGGTGTATCAAATCTAATTTTGGTTCCGAGGTCACCTACAAAAATCTGAAGTATCATTTGTAGGTGACATTCTAATGTGTACAGAACCAAAGTAATAAGAGCGGCGGTAGAACTTATTGACCCTCGTAGATCGGGACGGTGGACGATGAGGGTCAATTTAATATTGTGTAAACCCCTACCCATTGGTCAAACTTTTATTTCAGATCTACAGTGATCTATCTTACCTGACAGGAATCGACGCCCCCTTCAGGTCGTCCTGCACATAACATGTTATCAGTCACCTCAGGAACATAGACGTTACATTGTGAAGGTAACAACAGGGGTACTGTCGCTACTTGTAGACCGCTAGGAAATACACCTGCAGTGGAAGAACCCGATCAACATGATAAAGTTTCAACCAATTCACGCAATTTTAATAATTCATATGGCTAGTAAGCTAAAAATCACAACATGCTTCCAGTCCACTACCACTACATCACCACTACCTTCTCCACCAACGTCAACACTGCCACAGCCTATCACTATCATCATCACCATCACTACCACTATAAATACAATTGTTCCGTGGTCTTCTAGAGCCATAGAAGCATTTTCCTCACAGAGCATTGTTCAGGACAAGATCTTGACAGAGAGTCTTGAAAAATGCTTCCAATACAAAACCCGTCATGGTGACTTCCAAAGACCAGACCTTACTTGAACACGCCCTTGGCAAAAATCAGATCAGTATTATATAAGTTATTATACATGGAGCATTAATTACCTCCTTCACTGAGACGACCCCATCCTAATATACTACAACCGACATACGCATCTCCCTCTAGTGTACTTGTTCCAAGACACACCGGCTGGATCGAATCATCAAAATGAACTGAACTAGATAATTTAACCAGCGCAATATCCCCTTCATGTGTTGTAGGATCATAGTCTGGTAACGGGTACACATTTTCAATAGATATTTCAATATGGTCATTAGTTGTAGAATTCAGTGCAGACAATGTGGTCCCTATTACTGCTGTTGAAATGTAGTCGCTAATGAACAAAGATTCAAATATTTACATCAAAAAGGATATAATGTGGTGTTACAGTGAATAGTTGAAGTCACCAGCTGACCGGTGTCATATTGGGAAGGAATATGACGACCAGAATAGGGAATTATTTACTTTAGATGACCTTGCTTATTCCATGATAACGTATTGAGATTTTGCTTCATTGCATATTTATATTTAAAAGAGTCACTGACAATTATTGTTATACCACAGCCGGGTACCACAGGTACTACAGGTCCAGTCTAGAGGCATTAGACAGAATATGTGTACATTCACACTAGTTTAACAGATATGGTTAGACATGGACAATTTATTTCAAGGGAACTTATAATGTAATTAAACAACATATTAATCAACTTATTGACTTACATGCAGTGCGCAGCTGTGATAACCCAATGACTAGAAATGAGTGTTCCCCCACATACATAGTGCACATCAGTGGATCCTCGAAGGCCCACCAACCATGGCCAATCACCATCCCTTGCGTCAGTACCTCCAACAATGCGGCGAGAGTAACTCCTTTGACTAATGCCACAGGTATAAGGGTACTCAAAATCTGAGGAAAATGATATAAATATCAACTTTTATTTCTTTTACCTCCTATGTTAATGTTGTTAACAGTCGTACACTCACGAGTCTGTATTTTGGGTACCCACATTTGTAGGCATACCTTGGAATTACTATACATACTGCAGTTACTGTCCGTTTTCCTATACACAATACACAGTGCTCTTACCACTGACGCGTAACCTCTACAAATAGTGTATGTTAGAAGTATGGGTAATTGCCTAGTTAACGTCGCTGTGTGAAAAATAACCGGCCAATATTAAAAGTACTCTTCTATAATTCTAGAAAATATAGTTTTGTAACATGTCCTAAATTTTTAGCTAATTTAGATGTTTAGAAATATTCTAAATAAAGGTAATAGTACATTGCCTAGTTAACGTCATCACTGTGTGAAAAATAACCGGCCAATATTTAAAGTACTCTTCTGAAATTCTAGAAAATATAGTTTTGTAACATGTCCTAAATTTTAGCTAATTTAGGTGTTTGGAAATATTCGCACTTTGGTGTTTTAGGAAGGATATGTAAACGACAGATAACACCAAAAATATGAAGAAATTAATTCCAAACCGTGTTACGGCCCACAGCCATTATGTTTCTCATTTTCAAGAATGTGGTTAACAATATGCACAGTATTGTCTCATTTCGTGAACAAAGGCCACACGGTAATTGTTACCTTGCGTTTGCTTTATAATCGTTCACCCAACTGAAACTATAATACCTGCTCATTGCTCATTGCACAGGTAAAACAGACACATGTGTGTGTGGATTTAACCAGAGAAGATCTGATGTAACATAGTTGAGCTGTTTTCAATGAGTGTTATCTTGGTTTAATAGCTTTTAATGGGGTTTAAGTCCTGCAAAAGTCGTGGTGAACTCTACTGTAGACATGACTGCATCATGACAGGCAACACATTATTCGAGGGAACATTCATAAAAATATTAGTAGTACAAAGCACTTAAAAAATCTTCAGAAACAAGAAATAAAACAACTACTTTGTACTTGTTATCAGTATAATTATATTTGCAATACCAAACTCACGAGTCTGTACTTTCACATGACTTTGGGTACCAACATTTATCATGTTTATAGGCATACGTTGGAATTACTATACTGGGTACACATCATGCGAGGGAACTTTCATAAATATATTAGTAGTACAAAGCACGTAAACAACCTTCAACAATAAGAAATAAAACAACTACTTTGTACAGTACTTGTAATCAGTATAATTATATTTGCATTTCCAAATGAAATAGTCCATGTATGTTCTACAATATAAATAACTGTAAGTGTAAGTTTACCTCATCAACGTACTAGCGCTGTCTTCGCACAAAACTATTTCATGAACTAGTGAGACAAATTAACCTAAACATTAACATATTTAGCAGATATAGCGAAAATTTAGAATGCTATACATACCTATATTTGGTCGAATTCCACTAACTGTTGCATTTAAGTGCAACCATGGTGTGGTTTGTTCCGTTACACTCTCCTCTACAATAACAAACACAATACAATGTTCATCAAAAAATGTGCCAAACTGAGAAATCCATTTTGCCTTTCCATATAAAAGTGACGAAAACTCATATAGACATTCATGGCATATAAACATTTTCACTAGTACATAAAAACAAATACAATGACTGTTTTTGATAATGGGCTAAAACCTTTACAAGAAACCGCTTATTGAAAGTTAAGGGTATACTTTTTACAAGAGCTTGATGCAGTGGCGTGCCTCGGGGTGTCAAAGAAACACATTTGTCCAGTAAGCATTAGTTCGACCCTATTTTACCGGACTATCTGCTCGCAACTCGCACAAACTTTCAGTTTCACACTACGTATTTGAAATGAAATCATAACAAATAATGAACTGGTATTAAATATTCATTTTTATATACTTTACCTGTCGCTGATAGTTGTGTGAGTACTTCTGTGAAGACTGTAAACAAGGTAAGTAAGACAATGCGTTATTATGATATCAACATTATGATAAATTCTACTTGCCTGCTAATCACAGACGTATTTTCAAGCCGAATGGTCTGGTGGCAAACTGTTGATACAATAGGAGTAGAACCGGACCGTTCGGGCTGAAGATGCGTCCGAGATGCGTTTCAGATCAGACGTGGTATCGTAGCATATTAAAAACACAAAGCCCATATAAACATATAGGATGTTTGCTAGGACAAGACGCTTTTCATTTATGCTGAAGGAACGACACTATTGACCCAATTATTCTTACCACTCGTACGTCTGCTAGCAGTGAATGACGTACAACTGTCTTATTTATCAATAAAATATTTTAAATGAAATCAAGAATAAAATAATCCACACCCGGGTAGGGTCCAACCACCGGGTAAGGTCCTAACCTCGGGTACGGTGTTTGGGTGCAAATTGTATCACTAGTTAAATGAGCGCAAAGGGTAGATAAAGTCGTTTGGGCGTAAACTGTGGGGTAACCTTGATGGCTATTGTTTCTAGCCCTACAGATGGGCGAGATGGCGCTATCACTGCACTAGTGTGCTAAATATTAGCACTGTATAGGCTGTTGTACAGTGCTTAATATTAGTACTTTAGTAGAGAGACTGAGTTGGTATTGGAATGGGTTGGACAAGATTCACCTTCTGTTACTAGCTGCATATGTCGTTCAACATCTGATTCAGAACAGAAGTGCTCATCAGCTCCGTTTGGACAATCCACAACTCGGTCACAGCGCCACCATGGCGGGAAACGTGACGTTATGTTGCAATAATTATTAGGTATATCTGGTGAGATGTTGAGGGGGTTATTCGGTTCTAAGTCCTGGCAGAGCTGTAGAATATCATCCTCTATAAAATGGTACAAAACAATATAAACATTGTGCACAATATTTTTGATAAAAGTATTTGCAACCAAAATTAAATAATTTTAGCACTAATGTTATTTTTGCCTATCGTCGCTGGACGCGAAAATGCAAAACCCCAAACCCTCATATGCAACAAGTGAGACCCACTTACATAAATCTCATAATGTGCAATTGTGGTCAATTTATTTATTTATTTCAATTATTTTTTTGTATGTCAATTTGATGAAAATGACCCGATGCACCTTCTGATACTTAAACTGTAAACTACATGTATGTGGATGACCAAATAACCAACACCGTTTTCTATGTAAATCCATTAAATTTTGAGCAGTTGGTCACAACACAAAGTGGCGTAGAGTGATTTTCACAATTTTTCGTTTCACATAGTGGCGTATAGGTTTAGAGCTAGTTATTATCCTATAATAGTTATTCCTTGTTAGCTATTAAAGATACAGTTTAATAGTTTGAACCTCAAACCTCAATTACAAATGGAATCGGGCCACTTAGAGACTAAGTGGAGGAGTGGAGGAGTATCGACTCCGTTGCTAGTAGCATATCCTTCAAAAACGTTTTGATATGATCGGAAACGTATTTTGTCCTTCACGTACGCCACTATGGGTTGCGACCGACGAGTTGTTTGCGTCTCACACAAATTCGTTACATAGGTTTATGTAAGTGGGACCCACTGAGGGTTTGCTTCTGACCTTTGATTTCCCCACATAACGACGATATGTGAGAACGTTACGTAAGAACCATTCTCAATTCACATTGTTCATCTTACCGATAGCATTTGAAGCCCACATTTCCAGCAGAAACCCCTTAGGTACTCTTTCATATGGTAAGTATGTGGCATACCTAATCCATGCAACTCTTGAACCTGTAAAAACCAGAGATGGTGTTTCCTCAAACTCCCATGACTTCAGAATAATCGATAAACGGTTCTGTGAATCATCACCAATACCAATAGTCAGAGCTTCCATGCTCTCTTGAAAGTCTAAAGCGCGGAACTTGATCAAAACTTTGGCTTCAGCTGGAGCCGTGGCTACCCAGACACAATCTACGTAACTGACCTTGTATTCTGGGTAACCGATGGAATTCAATAAAGATGGCTCGTTGAGAGTAAGAGAAATGTCCTTTTCAGGTGTACACGCGGCATCGAGATCTGAAACAAATATTAAGTTGTTATTTAAAGGTAACGTAATTGCAATAGTGAAGGACCGTTTGAAAACAGTTTAGAATGTATGCATATTGAAATCCTTACACGATTGTGCAATGCCGTTTTACCGCTCGATGTGGGTTCTATTTTTGTGGTCTGCAAAACCTGCCATTTTGACTTGTTTATTTTGTCACCATGATCATCATCATCATAATCGTCATCACCATCACCATCATCATCATCATCATCATCATCATCATCATCATCATCATCATCATCATCGTCGTCGTCGTCGTCGTCGTCGTCGTCGTCGTCGTCGTCGTCGTCGTCGTCATCATCATCATCATCATCATCATAATCATCATCATCGGCGGTGGCGGGATGTCATAAGGGCACGGGAGCACATCCACCATCAGAAAAATTACCAATATACGAACAACTGGTCTGACCAACCTCAATCAGCCCCAGTTCCCTCTTTATAATCAGTCCTCAATCGGATGACTCACGTTATGTCACTGGTCACCATCATCATCACTGTATATATTATCGTCAGCCTTTACAAGCTTTACTCCAAAAAAGGGGTCATTAAAGTACTTATTAAACGTGAAATTTGGAATTGAATCAAAATACTGGACTTACTCTTTTTAGCAATGCTACGTTGCGTGTGATACCATCACACCTCTGGACTGGTCATGTGACAGGTGGCTAGGGTCGGCTTGATGGCTCTATCACATGCGTATGATAGGTTGTATCGTAGTCCTCCACTTTTATTGAGTTATATTATCTCACGCATAGGACAGAGTCATCAAGCCGATCGCAAGCCGTCTGTCACATGACCAGTCTAGCGGGTCAGTTCCCTGATGAAATGTGATGGTATCACACGCAACGTAGCATTGCTAAAAATAGTAAGTCCAGTATTTTGATTCAATTCCAAATTTCATGTTACAACTGGATGACTGAGAACATTCATCATTTGCTTATTAAACGTCTTATTGTGAATTATTATGGCAATTATTACATCACAATTATCATCGTCGTCGTCATAATCACAAATATTGCCGTCAATTGTAATAAAATTATCACCTTGACCAGTTTGTTATCATATATTGTATTGTAGCCGTGTCTATTTACGTACCTGTTCTGCAAAGTTTTTGGCTTGCATTATATCCCGACGGAAACTGAGAACAAGTCTGCATGATATAAAATCTGTCAATACGATCTTCAGCATGAGAGCAGTTCGACGTTACCAAAATATCTCTACAGAAGCTTTCACACGGTTCCCTCACTCTACTGTCACTAATACAGTCATAATACACAGATGCACATACAAAATACTTATAATCTGGATGACAGTCACTGACGTTATTACTGAACAAAGCTTCAAAAATTGGGTTTAAACCGGTTTGAAGTCCAAATGATGTCATTGTGTACGGCAGAATGTCAGCACAAGGGCCTTCAATAGATTCACACTGCGAATGGCCTTCCCCTGGAATTAGAACGCAAAGTTAACATATTATTGTACACTTGTATATGTCGAAACGAGTGTAGAGACTGCCAGTGTATTCGGTCTTTATATCGGCATGGGTCTGCCACATCGAAACTATATAGCAGGAATGCAATAGTTTCATCTGTTGAACATGGACAGCATTCAATATAGCAGCTCATGCACAGGAACATATATTGCAATGATAAGTTAGGATGAAGTACTGCTCGGGTACAAAATGATACGAAGACTGCTCCCGGAAAGTAGCCATGCTAGTTTCGAAGCGTGCAGAACAGGAAGGGACTGTTATTCACTGATATTCGCAAACTTGAACATTATTGGTTGACAGACCATGGTAATATAGTAGGGTATCCAGAGCCACAACCTTGTGCTATAATCATTATGTTTCCGAATTACATGGACATATAGAAACCGCAAAAGAATTAAAGTACCAGTTATGCTGGTTATGTTCATCCCTGTAATCCAATGGCGTAGTGACGGGGCGCAAGGGGGGCACGTGCCCTGTGCGCCATCCTTAGGGACGCCGAATTGACCAATTCAGCATCGATTCTGCGCCCACACTAAGTGATAAAAGTCAAAACTTTCGCGCGCTTCGCCCGCATTTCAGCTCAAAATCATTTGAAACCATGAAACCATTATTTAACTTCATTATAACCAAAATTAATTAGTGATAAGGCCTGTTTGTACAAATTTTCGTAATCTTCCAAATTGTACAGTTGTTTCAAAAATGGAAGGGGGGCCATTATGTATCCTTAGCCCGGGGCGTCACAACCCTCTGATTAAGACCTCATTGTTGAAATCTGTTGAGAAGTAAATAAACAGTAATCTAAAACCCAAGAAAGGAACGAAATATAACTGGTACATTATTTTTAATTATTTTGCGGTATCTATAGGGATATATCGAGGGGAAGAGGTACCATATATAGGGTGCACAACCTATAAGTTCCCCCCCTAAATACTTTTTAAAATAAATCGAAAAATATTTGACGAAATGCAAACGTGTAAAATGGTATGAGTAGCCTTATTTGTTTTACACATATGGTCCAAATTATAGCGTCACACGTCATTGCGTTTGGTCACAATGGTTCATTATGTAAACAAAAGAGACGATTTTTAACAGTGTTAAAAGTTACATCTGAGTCCATAGGAGGCAATTAACTCTAAAACAATACAGTAGGCCAGGAATATTCATGTGTTTGAAATGTTTGTTAAAGAAAACTTAATCTTTGTTTTTCTTCTTTTTCAAAAGCAAAGCAGGTGTTTAATTCTTTTCTCTTTAATCGATAAATGGCTGAGTTGGGCGGGATATACTGCGGTGAGAATAGACCATACATTGCCAGTAGTTCATCACATGTGAAAAGTAATTTTTAAAATGCCACGCTTGCCCGATTTCCTTCGCGATCGACCAATAGGTTCGCTGGATGAAAATGTACCAGTGAAAGAAATTGCTCGTCGTGTGGGAGTTGCGCCCAATGCGATTCGGAAATTGAGAACAAAATTTCAGGTGAAAGGAGAAGTGAAAAATCAGCCGAGAGCACCTCGTGGACGTGTCACATCTGTTCGTCAGGACATGTCAATAGGGAATTTGGCTGAAACCAGCAACGGATCCGGACTTTAATAAACAGCATGCGCCGACGTTGTAATTCACTTGTTAACAGTGTGGGAGGACACACTACCTACTGGACATCTAGACTTTAAGTTTTATTTCCATTACAAGCACATGAACAGACCTGACATACTGTATTGTTTGAAAATTGACTCCTATGGACCAAGCTGCAACTTTTCAAACTGCCTCTTTTTTACCTAATGAATCATTGTGACCGAACGCAATGATGTGTGACACTACAAATAAGGTTACTCATAACTTTTTACAATTTTACATTTCGTTAAATAGTTTTCGATTTATTTCAAAAAGCATTAGGGGGAACTTATAAGTTGTGCACTCTATAGTTCATTTGATAAATGTTTGAAATGCAACTTCACGTATATATTAATTTACGTACCTGTGGTTATTACAGAGGAAATATAAGGTAAATATCTTGATACCCTCACAGCCAATCCAGGTGTGTTGTCAATATTGCAATTGATTGTATGACTCACAATGCCCAGAAGATTCCATCTACTGGTTAGTGGATCCAAGCACATAACTGGCCCGCCACTGTCTCCCTAGATGATAGTTATCAATTAAATAATTCCACATAGTTACAGTTATAGCATAGGGTGTAATACACTACCGTAAAATCTCGTCTACAAGCATATAGAGTGCTTCTGATAAAAGCTAAATTATTTCAGGCGCCATTATGGAGTTTGACCAAATAAAGTACATATCCAAGCTTATACAAACAAGTATTTTTGTTAGACCAATCTATTATATTGGTGTATTTACGCTTGTTCGTAATAATAAGGATTTCATCAAAAACACTATATATGCATGTAAACGAGGTTTTACGCTATCCAATAGTAGATTTACCATTCACCTATTTGCATGTTGACACATTGAACAGCAGCATCAGTCTCAGATGTACAGGGTGAGTAAAACCAATAGTGCAAAGAAATTATATTTAAAACCAAGTTCTTAAAAATGCTACACGTAATAGTCATCTTGTGTAAAAAATGAAGTGAATCGCATTTACTGTTTTATTTTTATGAATCATTTTACGGCGATACCCAATTTAAAATGTTGTCCACAAGACACCATGCATTTTTAATGAGAGCACACGATGCGCACTAAAGACACCAGATCGGACACTGACTTAAATTATGGTTGATTTTTGCCTTCTTTCGCTTTCTCCTTTGTGTGCATAGGCGTAGATCCCGGGGGGATGGGGGGGGGGGATATCCCCCCCAATATTTTGCAAGGGGGGGATGGTCCATACAATCATCCCCCCAATGTTGACGCCTGATAATGGTTTTCTGATCAAATTAACCTCAAATTTGCTCATTTTAGCCCCTAAAATACGCATTTATTCTACTTTTACACCATATTTAATCAGTTTAGCTTCAAAATAGCAAAACATTCATACCTCATACCCCAACTCCAACCCTATATATTCAACATTTCTCCACTTCGATTTGCACGCATTTGTCTTTTCGACATTTGACAAACATGCCCACCAATCTGCATGTTTCTTCAATCTTCATTCAGTTATGTAGACATTATATAGAATAAACATGGTTCAAGTAAAGCTGTAAGTGTAAAAATAACTACAGATGACGTTTCTTCCACTTAATTAAACGATACAGACCAAGGGCACTATATGTGGGAACACCGTTCTCCATGCCCAAGAGGTTATAAGAATGATGTCAATCACTCCTAATCTACCTTACACAGTGTGCTCATATTTAGAATTGGGTATCGCTGTAAAATGGTTCATAAAAACAAAACAATAAATGCTAATTGCTTTTCACATAAGGTCAATAATGAATATTCCTATAACATTATAAGACTTCAAATAAAAATGACTTCTTTGACCGTTTGCACTTTCCTTTACTCACCCTGTACTTGAGTCAAGAAATTATAATAATTTTAATGTGTCGTATTTTAGAGTGACACATTGAAGCTATAAAATTGCTATAAAATTGCCCTAATTGTCATTTTTTCGGCAAAATGTTACTTACATAGCACGGACTTTGGTTGGCTGCGACAGACACATAGCATAACTCATTATCCAATGCCGTTTGGTAAGGTTCTTGATTTCTATAGGCCACACGGCATGCTTCGCTGTCAACAATATTAACGGCAACATCCTGGAGAACTGTTGATCGGTTTTCTTGATATTCAAGATTTAAAAAATCGGTAATACAATATTAGTAATAAAATATTAAGTTACTTAATCGAAAACATTACAGACTGTCTGTTAGTATCGTGAAGCTCTTATTCCCATTTTCATTATTTTCTTGTAATTCAACAACTCTTCCTATAGGTTTTGTTAGTTGTATAGAGTGTATCATTCTCGTGACGTATATAATACATACCATTAGATACAAATGTTTGCATTCCCCATCCTGCTGTATAACATGTAGAATAAATAGTTTCATTTGAACTGGGATGCGAGCATATTGGCCGCACGTTAGTTGATAACGGCACTGGTCTAGCTAACTTCAAAATAGCCAAATCATTCCAAGAACTTATTGTATTATACATAGGATGGCTGTAAACTTTTTCTATTTCGACTTCAACATGTGATGCAGAATTTTCGTCTAGATCTATATCTCCAAAGACGACACTCTCGACAGTTACTTCGTATAACCTGTTGAAAAGTTAAGAGGTACAGAATGTAAATGAGAATATAAAAAGCACAAATCAAAAAGTGCTATTTTAGCTCAAAACTGAATGTTGTACATTATGGTGTAGCTAAAATCTATATACAGGGTGTCCCCAAAAAAAGAGGCCCCTCATTGCGCCCTCTTTGTCTCCTATTTCTGACAAGTTGATCAAATATATTTTGGTATGTAAAACAACCTTAAGTTGTTAGCTTTAATAAACCAAAACAATTATATCAATCGGCCCACAACTTTTGAAGATATGCTCTTTTAAAGAAATGTACCCGTTTTTCACTCTGTCCACGAAGAAGGTTTGGCTACTTCAAAGATTGAAAGGAGTACATATATCTTGCATGAATATCAAACATTCCTCAATGATAACTTTATAAAATAACTTTATTTATGGAATGGGCTTTACCGGTAGGTTTATGGTCAATAGATTTTGTTAATAGTGTCATTAATTTGTGGGTAAAATGGATGACGAATGGGACTTCTTTTGCTTTACTTGCGATTACTTATTTTTCTTGGTTATTTATGCCTTTTTGTTTTATTATGTTTCTTACTTTCTTTTAAGAAATTAAAATTTGTTGTTTCTTGCTTTCTTTTTTTCATTTACAGTATAAGTCATTTCTCTTTTTAGGATAAAAGGTAGCCCTAAAAGGCTGTTTAGTTTGTCTTAGGTTCTTCTGGAGTGAGTTTACTGTGCTGCTAGTCTACCCTCTACCTGGTTGCCTCCATGGCGAATATAGGTTTCAGCCCTGGTCCTCATTGCATCAATTGTGTTGCATACCATCCTTGTGCGCCGGATACTTGCGAATGCATTCAGTAATACGTTTGCGAAGTGGTGTGAGGTCTGGTGATCGTGCAGGCCACTCCACAGCATGAGCCATCCCATCCACTCTGTTTGCTATCCGTGGACAGAGTGAAAAACGGGTACGTTTATTCAAAAGGGCATATCTTCAAAAGTTGTGAGCCGATTGAAATAATTGTTTTGGTTTATTAAAGCTAACGATTAAAGGTTTCTTTACATACCAAAATATATTTAATCAACTTTTCAGAAATAGGAGAAAAAAAGGGCGCAATGAGGGGCCTCTTTTTTGGGACACCCTGTACAACTCGGAAACAATGCATGCATGCACATCAACATTTACTCATCGGATTGCAATTTTATTGTTTTTATTTTTTGGTTCTGTATGTCCCCTTATGCCGAGTAGTTTGCGGAACTCTACGTAAAAATGGTTTTCTAAGACGGAGTTCATACTTAAACGATATCTTGTCAGTGTTTAGATTTATTTATGACTACTTTAAACTCAAATGCTTGACAGCAAAACTAAAAGGTTTAAATTTAAGGAGCTACACACACTGGCCACAAGTATTGCAACATTCAGGCTAATAATGTGATGGAAGGTGTCACCTGTTGTGACATCATGTGCACATAATACATGTGCTTACCATGGCGAAATAATGAAGATCCATGAACACAAAGATGAAGAAACTTTAGTACACATAATGTGCAGATGCCTTTAGAATAATCGCCAAATGTCTCATTTTTTTGCATGGTATCAGGAGAATAGTTGTAGAAGGTTACACGGAAGACAGATAAAGACAGATAACGCCTGGCAAGAGTTGTTGAACCTCATTGGGTAGCCACGTGACATTGCATTTTTCTGAGTCCCCAGACCTGGAAGGACATTTGTATTCTAAGACTAGTGATTTCTTTCACCTAACACATCAATTAATCATAAAGACATGGGGATATTTTGTCGACTAAAGTTTAGTCTTTGCGTCCAAACGGAATTTCATTATTTCGCCATTGCAAGCACAGGAATAAGTACATGATGTCACCACATGTGACACATTTCATCCCATTTATAATCATGATCTTACTTATTCCATGCGAAGAACATTGTCATTAAGTACTTTATATTGGATGCATGTCCTACTTACAGTTATCAAATTCTTCTCTTTTTCAGCGATGTTGCAATACTTTTGTGTACAGTGTGTGCATATGAATTGTGTTCCAAGAATGATTCTTGAATCAATATCCCGATCTTAGCTTTTAGCCATAAGATGGGTCTGCGCTTAAGTGGTGCTTCATGGGACACATTCTAGTCAACCAAAAACGGGTTATAATGTTATCATTGGTAGACGGTCAGGGCCGGATTTACCATAGGGCCCCCAAATTTTTGGGGCCCCCAAAATTGCCCTGTGCAGTGTGCATCTTCCATTTTAGTCGAAAAACACCACGTTTTGGGCCAAAATAGGGTACAAAAATTGCAAAATTTTGCGCCCTTCGCGCGCACTTTCTTGTTATATAGCAAAATTCAGCTTCAATTTGGGCTAAAATAGTCTTATATTGAATTTTTTCGCGCGCTTCGCGGGCAAATGTCCTGATAGATTCTAAAAACTTGGCCACTTTAGTGCACATGCCTTCCTCGCGATGCGTTTGGGGGCCCCCAAATTTTGGCCTGGCACAGGGCCCCCCAAAAGGTAAATCCGGCCCTGTAGACGGTTTGTTTTGAATAAGTGTTATCGTACGTTGGGTTTTTGAGGCAATGTGCGGCTGTTAATGCCCACTGTGACGCAATTAAAACAGCACCACAATGATGCTCATGAAAGCTTCCACGTTTACGTATTGATCCAATCCATGGCCACCTTCCTGCAGTAACGTCATTTCCATTAATAATGCGCTGTACTGGTCGGGCAGCTGGTGTTGTGCCGCATATTTCCAAGTTTGTGCCTAAAACAAAGGGAAACGAAATGATTTCAAGTTGGCTTAAGCTTGGTCTGAACCCTGGAATTATGGAAACTTTCGGGCCTCATAACTGCTAAATTGTTGGTCTAAAGTATATAAAAGTATATATTTAGAATGGCAAAGACTTGGTAAGTTCATCTGTGAGGTCAAATTTGGGCAAAAATGCTAATTTGTGGCCCGAAATCCAAAAAAACGGTTTTTTTACGACATTACCTTGAGAGTTGGGATTTGCATGTGTATCTCCAGCACTCCCAGCTCTATGACCAAAGCTACCTAATGCTGTACCTGTAAGGAAAGGACGGTTTGGATCGTCTGGTTACATATTCTCTCATTTATCTTGAAAAATATCAATTATTTTGTACCCAAAACTATTTCGCCGTAACCACTAGTCTATGTACAGTATTTGTATTCAAAACGGAGTTTTAATGCATCAAATTATTCTGACTTAGTTCTTTGATAAAGATAAAACATTGCATTTGTATTACCCTCCTCTGATGATGAATTCGTTGCGTCACTTGCAGATGTGTTATCAGCCGTTACATTTGTGACATTGGTACATCCAGTCTCGTCTATTGGCGGTGAGCCAGGACAATCCACCACATTGTCACACCTCCATGATGATATAACACAACTATCATTAGCACAGTTCGTCAAAGAGTCGCAAACTGAGTGCAGATCTATAATGATATGAACACAGACTACTACAGACCATGTATCAACAGTCAAAGTCCCCGTGCATTGTATGCTGTGAATTCTCACATATTCATGAGGGCCGATTGTTCGATTGTGCCATGAGCCAACAATGAAGCCAGCGTTGCGTTCCTTCGCGTATACGTGATAGAGATTCGCGTGCCTTCGCGATTACGCGATAGACCCCGTAAATATACGTGGTAGTGCGTAGTAGTTTTGCCTGTCGCATTTCATGGAACAATCGGCCCTCATTATTAGGTGATGCTGAGACTTTGACTGCTTGAAATAAACAACTCAAAAAAGTTTGGAAACTTTCCAAAACGGCTTTTATACATCAGTAATATTTGAAATCTATTTCCATATTATTTAGATTTTTGTGTGACAAATCCAATAAAATATACTCACTGACTTGAGCTTTCGCCATCCAGGCTGATGGCTTGATCACAAGTGATCTGGTCCACTGCATTTCCCGCGGTGTTTGGATGCACTCTCACTCCTCGGGATCAAAGTTTGTTTTAGCAGTGGATCATATACGTGACTCAGAGAAAAGAGCCGTCATCGCGGTTGATTGCATTAGCCCCTTCTTGCGGATCTGAATTGATTCTCGGATTCTTCTTGAAACAGCATGTGAGTCTTTGTCTAGTATGCTGGCCCCCTCCCAATTGATGACATGATTTTCTTGGGCGACGTGATCTGTGATCGCTGACTTATGTTGTTCTGATGTTGACGCTTTTCTATTTGCTCTGGTGAACTTTGTGTCTTTGACCGTTTCAGAGTCTTTTTGATGTTCTTTTAGACGGACGCCGAATTGCCTTCCTGTTTCTCCCACATACGACTTATCACAACCTTTGCAGGGGATTTCGTAAACTGCGTCACTGGTTTCTAAGATGTCTTTCTTGTCTTTGGGATGCACAAGAATGCTTTTGAGTGTGTTTGTAGGTCGCATGGCTGTTGAAATTTTGTGCTTTTGAAAAATCCTTTGGAGTTGTTCAGAAAGACCTTCGACAAAGGGGATCACAACCATACCTTTTGATGGTGTTTCGTCGGATTTCTTAGGCTTTTTTGGCTCTTTGGTTTTTGCTTCCATCTGGTGTTTGACTCTGTCAAACGCCCACTTGGGGTAACCACATTCCATTGAAGCGTTCTTGATCTTTCTTTCTTCTTCCCTTTTGTCTACTTCTTCCGTCACTATATTATCCTTTCTGTCCATGAGCGTTCTAATTACACCGAGCTTCTGGTGGAGTGGGTGTTGAGACTTGAAATTAAGATACTGATCCGTATGGGTCTTTTTACGGTACACGAGCATTTTTACCATATTGTTTCATATCAATACAAACGTTGTTCTTTCCTGTCAAAATGACACCAAATTTGTGACCATAACTTATTCCATGGTTGAGTAACTGAAAGACATGGAGGTTTCAAACAAAATGTGCCAAATCTGCCATTGTCTGCGCCATTTGCATCAGTAAACATGAGTAAGGAATATCACACTGTTTCATTAAAAACGGTTTCGAACCGGTCTTCTACATCCGTTGTTTTTCTTGGGCGGACACTTATGGGTCTGTCTTTGACATTTCTGGTCTAACGAAACTTGGCTTTTAACTTGGAGATCATAATGCGGGATACTACAACAGTTGCTGCAACTTAATTCTAAGGTATGCCAGCCTCAACCTAACCAATAGCTCGACCCTTATCCAGATTTGATCATCGAACCATGGTTGATTAGAACTTTCTAGCAAATGACCACTATGGAGAAGTGACCACCAAGAGAGATTGACTTGCGTTGATCCATTTGAATCCACCTGTTAAGGTTAATCCTATTCTAGCACTTTTCATTCAAAATGACATACTGCAAACAACTTTTCATTCATTCTTTTATTCATGCATTAAACCACCCGTTCATTCATTCATTCAAAGCAATGAGATGAGCGCAGACAATGGTCAGTTTGGCACATTTTCATTGAGACCTCTCTGTCTTTCAAAGAAAGTTACTCAGCCGCGGAATAAGTAATCGTCACAAATGAGGTGTCATTGTTGACAGGAAAGAACAATGGTTTCAGGTCAGAGTTCTACATGTTATCGTATACCAGGTAGTCCTTCAAGAATGACCTCGGCTATGTGGAAGGGGGCTTGGTGAAGCATAACAACGAGGCCGAAGGCCGAGAAGCAAGATTTTAACTTTTCATTCTTGAAGGTCTAATACCAGGTAACTCCGATTTACTATTTTTATAATAACAAATGAAAGGGGACTGATTTGTCTTCGTGGGTTCAGTTAAGACGTGATAGACTAAGAGTTTGAAAGAGCAATCAGTGGGTGGGATTTAGATACAGTTGAATCCGGGACCTCCGGTTGCAGTTGAAAGTGTTTGATTTGACCGCCTATGCAGAAAGGACAGGGCAAATGGTAGTTTATTCCATTAATTGAAATATAATATTTGTACTTTAATTAGCATTGGGTTAGTTCGGCGTAACCTACTCTCACTGCTTTCATTCCTCGCAGTACTCTCTACAGTGGCGTACCGTGGCCGCTCCTACCCCGGGGGCTGAAGAAAATTACATTTTGCCGCCCCTTCCTCAACAGCCCGAAAAGGTTGACTCATTTTTTTTTTGGTGGTTTGAAAAAGTGAAGAGCAAAAAAAAGGAATTTAGGCGCTAGCGCCCTAAAAGCAATGTATAGTACCATTTTTTATACTTTTTCCCGCCCTTGTTCTTTACTAATTCTTTCTGCCGTCCCTTCTTGTTCCGCCGCCCTTCTTTTTGTCGCACCTTCTTCTTCCGCTGCCCCTTCGTTTTGGCCGCCCCTACTTTGACCCCGGGGGGCTGGCGCCCCAATGCCCCCCCCCCAAATACGCGCACGCTCTAAAGAGTAAAAAACGCACTCCCCAAAAGAGTGATTCACTTACAAGACCACTCAAAAAAGAGTGAAATGTGTTTTTTAACTTTATAATCACTCAAAAAAGAGTAAAAACCACTGTAAAAGAGTGAATTATAAGAGGTCAATGAAGGACAACTTTAAAAACGTATTGTCCTTAATTTAACTCCTTGAATTAGTTGAAATTCACTCTTTTAGAGTGGTTTCACCCTTTTTTTGAATGAATCACTCTTTTGAGGAGTGAGGTTTTTACTCTTTTTACACTTAGAGAGTACTTATCTTACATGGAGTTCAAAATGCTGTCACTTACCGTGTAAAGGAGTTGATATGAATTGAATGGTAAAGATATGCGAATCTACACCAAAGAAGTTGTTGTAACGAATCCAAACCTCGCTATAATCTATAAACAACGCTGGGGGTAACGGAGATATGTATTTAGTGACTCTCATAATCAGTGTGTCTAATCTCCTGGAATCCTTTCCATAGCCAATCGCAATCACTTGCTCATACTGCGTATTCCTTTTAAATGACGTGCTCAAATAGATTATTTTGATAATAACATTTTCCAGAGGTGAAGCCGTGACTATCCATGAACATTTCTGATAAAAGTTCAATGATCGAAAATTGGGAGCCATCGCAATGAGGAAGTGTGCTTTGTTTGCGAAGAGAGAAATATCCTGTTCTCCACAAATGGCGTTTGGTATGTCTACACCTGTAAAATATAACGATATATTAAATGTGGACGTGTGTGGACATTTTATTACATTAATGCTTCAGCCCATTATATGATTGAAACAATAGCGATGCCATTATATTTCTCCTACCAGACACATTCATTTGAAGTTTACAAAAATATTATTCTTTGGCGATCTTACCTTGGACACAGAGCTGATCTTTGCTGTTATTGGAATATGGGACTGAAGAACCGCAGCTTAGTCTTACAAAATCATCGTCATCAAGATCCAGTTCAAACAATTCTGTTATATTAGAAAAGTAATTCACTGCAAGCTTCCATGTATCTTCACAAATTGTTCTACAAGGTCCCAATACTGGTCCATCTACAGAGCAGCTATGAAAGTAACTTGCGCATAAGGTCGTCATGTAGTCGTCTACAAATGTTGAAGCTTTAATAAATTCGTAGGTTTCCTTTAGCATATTTACAGTTGTCTGATTAAGATCCAGATCCGATGGTGATAGGGAAGACGAATTGATCAACTTCAAGTACATTTCGTCTAACCAAAATGTCGAATTGAGTAAATTGTTGTATGTTATGGCAATATACTGAAGCACGCTATTGCTGATGCCTTCAGTGGTCTGTTTGTACGGTAGAAATTGTGAGCACGGGACTGGGACGGTTTTACACTTCACTATAGGTAGTGACGCTGCAATAAACAAATAATTAATAAATAATAGGACATTAATAATAAGTAAGTTTAATAAGTAATAAGTAACTAACTACGTAATTAACTATCGTAAAACTTCGATAATAAGCATATGTGCCTGAAAATTTAGAGTAGTTTGTTATATTTTGTCATCGTGTTTCTTTTACTAATATTATCTATACCACAGATATTTATACATTTAAAGAAAAGAAAATGAAAAGGGCTTACCCAACTACCCTAAAAAATTCACTGTAGTCTGATTAACTCGTTAATAGTCTGATATGCTTGTTATCAAATTTTTACGGTAGTTAATAACTATACCTAACTAAGGAAAGAAAGAATGAAAGAAACAAAAGAGATAAAATAGAGCAAAACACAATGAAGTCGTTTGAAACCGTATAGAAATTTAAACATATTAAATATTATGTGCTTACCATCTTGAGTGAAAGACTTAACGAAATCAATATGGCTGGAAGTTCTCACAAAAATATTTGGATACGATGTGGTATTGCACACAACTCCGCGGCTTACTATTCCTACTTGCCGCCAAATTTTAGTCACGTCATCTAAACACATGAGTGGACCACCACTATCACCCTAACATTGAGAGATAAATGTGTGACACAATTAATACATATTATTAAGGGGTGGGGTATGAACGTTTGGACAGTATTTATTGTGGGACATTAGAGCACATCGGACATATCGAATTGCATTCTGAATACGAAGAATGTCCTTCTGATATCAAATAATTTTGATTTTTGAAATTCGCAATGTAATACACATTTTATGGCAAATGATTAAAATTGATATTTTTGATATTTAACAGTACTCGAAGTAAACTTTATAAATCTGATGATTTATATTATATTAAAGTGTATGTAGGTGGGATGAAAAGCCGACGATCAATTGAAAATGTTGACCTTTCATATTGAAGATATGGATTTTCCTCCCAGCTACATACACTTTAAGAATATATCATTAGATTTATAAAATTTACTTCGAGGACTGTTATATATCAAAAATGTGAAAAATATCCAAATTTAATAATTTGTCATAAAATTTGTATTATATCGTGAATTTCAAAAAATGACAATTGCTTGATATCAGAAAGACATTCTTCGTATTCAGAATGCAATTCGATATGTCTGATGTGCTCTCATGTCCCACAAAAATACTGCCGAAACGTTCAAAACGCTCTTTCCAGATCCCTTAAGAAAAAATGAGTCATATCAGTGCGTAAATTGAAACTATCAAGTTATAGAATCTTTACCAAATATAATAAAATGAAAAACAAGAAAATGGAACAAATAGAAAAAGTAAAAAAGAAAATAGAACACAAAAGAATACAAAAAGAAGCTTAAATAATACAAGTTAACTTACATAACATGCACTGGGTAGTCCATTCGGTGACTGTGTGCATATATCGGCATCAGTCACCTGGATACTTCCTATTCCATTCATCAAACCATGGCATTCATCTGCATTTACCAGATTCATCGCAGCCTCTTGTAGGTCGTTTGGATGTGTGGTATTCGAAACAATAACTAGAAGATTTTTAAAGGAAAATGTCTTTGCTTTAACCGTGAAATTTTTGCAGGGATTAATTCTTCCAGATGTAACTTGATAAAGGATATAGAGGGCGCATCAAAATAATCAGTATCTAACCAAGACTGTTATGTTGTCTATTGTATGTGAACGTTTATAAAATGTACCTCTTTTAGTTTTCAAGACAAAATCATCTGAATAAAACACCCGAACACAATTTTAATAGAACAACACTGTGAAAGTAATTTCAGTGTTCTTTTGAATAACAAAAATATCTTAATTAAGCACCCCATGTTATTGAAATTTAACAATTCATATTTGAGTTTTGCAAGTGAAGTTGTTGTGGTACCTGTTTTAGAACATAATCAAAAACGCAATAATTAACGCCACGTGTGATGATATGAAAACGATTAGTTATATCAAAATAAGGTAATTTAATTTGATTATTGTCTTCACGTTTGTCCGTGTGTTTCGCTTTTTATATTTAGATTGTTCTCTGGCTACTTTAATTTTGGGTTAAAATACTCTAATTAAGGGGGTACTACACCCCTGTGGTAAATTTGCGACTATTTTTGCATTTTTCTCCAAAATAATATCACACTGGTAACAAAAGTTATGTATATTATAGGGGCAAGGAATTCAATTACTACACTGGAATGTCAGTGACCCAAGACAAGCAGTTTAGTATTTATGATTGGAAATGAGGTACATTCTAGCGGTACCTTATTTCTTATCATAAATAATGAACCGCTTGTATTGGGTCACTGACATTCCTATGTAGTAATTGGATTCCATGCCCCTATAATATGCATAACTTTTGTTACCACTGTGTTATTAGTTGTTGAGAAAAATGCAAAAATAGACACAAATTGATCGAGGGGTGTAGTAACACACCATATGAATCTCAGACGTGTAAACAATAATGAAATTTTTCAAGGCCAGCGTTATGATTCATCCTTAGTATAAAGGTTCACAGATTTTGACGCATTCATTTTAATAACAATGTTAGCATTAATATGAAATAAAAATGAATTTGCACTCACACATTTTCCTATCAGGAGGGTACATTTGTCCCCATCCCGCAACATAACACGTTGAGTAAGCTTCAACTTCATTGTCTGCGACTTGTAAGCACACAGGTCTGACATAATCCGTCCATGCGACAGCTTGAGATAATTGTAGGACTGCAATGTCGTTGATGTATGTTTGTCTGCTGTAGTCTGGATGTATGAAGGCTTTATCTACTTGCACTGCTACTGTTGTAGAAGAATTAGCGTCAAGTTTGTTGGATCCAAATATAATACCTTTCAGGGATATATCACTGTTGTGAAAAATTTGGAAATTCTTCAGGTAGATATTATTAGTCTTGGCGAATTTGGAAACAAATATCAAACCAGTGTCGCAAAAATTGTGCATTACACTCGTAGGAGAACGCCCTCAAAAAATTTAAATTCTGGTTTTTACACGATTGTATTGTACTTTAGTCAATTAAGATACTCTGCAAAAATCAAGACTTTAGGTGCTGTAGTTTTGTCAAACTCCGAGATTTTGAATAAAAACGATGGAACCGGCGTTTTATTATTACGATGGAAATATTAGTCGAACACGTATGCACAGTACGTACACGGCATGCGGTATACACATACACACACACTCCGAGGATCGTACCGTATTACAACCGCGGGAGTAACATGCATGGGCGCTACTAGTAAATTCCAATTTGCTATGCTTTACCTAACTTGTTCGACTCAAAATTAAAAGGGGGACATAACTGACAGTAAAAGCTAACATTTTATGGAAAATAAATACTAATCTATTTTTACAGAAATGTTATAATATGGCTTTAATGTAAATACTATAAAATCATTAACATACATGGTTCAAATAGACCAAAATTTTGTTGAGATAAGATCTCAAATTTGAATTAGAGTCACGCGGTAGCTGTGACCAGCAAGTTTTAACATTAATCGACCAAAAACGAGACAAAGTTTACATGAATCATTAAAACACTGTAGTTCTATTGTGCCATGATATTTTTCGCTGGGTACAAAATATATCTAAAACCATGCTAATTGTTATTTACTTTCTCAGCTTTATAAATATTTTTTCCAAAAGTATAATTCCAAAAGTGACACAATCCTATACAGTCAATTATTCTATGATAATAAACATACATTCTTACTTCACTTTATCCGGTATTTCTTAGCCAAAATTATTGGAAAATAACAATCCAGAACTTTTAAAGACTGCAACAGCCCTAGCTGCGAATCACTTTCACACTACTTTTTCATTTTAACTTTCAAATATACCCAATCACATTTTTCAATGTTCACAGGCCCTCTGTTACTATTCACAGAATTTCAATTGGAACTAAATTTACTTCAACATTTAATACGTCCGAAAGTCGATACATAAGGAAAGGTTTCTATACAAAAACGATTCTCTTATAAACCATCATGCGCACAGTTTCCACCTCGATACACCTGAGCACACATTTTCGTCCAATAGCTCTCAAGCAAGCAGTGAATTGTCTCGCACAGTCTTTGATTACACTACACGGTTGAGTGCATAGCAATGTAAGCGCTGTGGAGCTTCTAGCTGAAAATGGGCTTCTTTGATTGGGTTTTGTCGAAACCACAAGTGTTCCCTTCATGCAATCAGAATTTTTTATATCAAACGAAAGCTAACACTTCCCCCTAAAGACACTTTTCGTCACTAGGTCAACAGATTCAATTCAACGCAATTCAATGTTATAGCAAGGCGAATGTAGAAAATCTGTTGAAAACACATTTTTTTGACCAAAATGTAGGTTTTAAAAGTCAAAACCTCAAGTGCTCCTACACTTAATTATTGTCCATATACTAGAATGAGCAATGGCCAATTCTCTTTAAATTGAAAAATTGTTACCATTTTCGCCTGTTTTGTCATACGGTTGTAAATTTAATGAACTATGACTTTGGTAAAGAGCGCTTACAAATTGATATGAAGGTGTCTTCGTCATATAAATTTACCAATCAAAAGAAAATAACACTAGATGGCACAGCTGTGTTTGAGCAAAGACGAATATCTATGCCAGTGACTTCCGCCCTATTATCACTTCAGATTGAAATGTTTTCAAAATGAACCCATAGAATACCCATGGATGAATAATTTTGCAAGCCACAACAACAATATCGATTGTTTCTGCTGGTTGCTTTCGAAGTACTGAGTGGATATTTCAGCAGTCTGAAGTGAAGAAGGGTGAAATCAAAGCGAAACTTCTGACAAAACTATAATATGTAGACTCCTTATAATGTGCCTTATATAGTTAGGAAAAGTCTTTCTTTAGCAAACCATATCAATTTGAAACATTAAAGAATTAACACCAAAAAAAGCTCAAAAAAAGACACAATTTCATGTCTAATTTTAACACCGGGTTTTTTCAAGTCCTCTGTTTTTTATGTAACGTTACCGAAAAAAAAAAAAAAAAAATTTATTTGACCGTGAAAATTAAAAAAGCAAAGAGGTGTATCTCAGAATTGTGTTGTTTTCAGCATGTATCGAGCGACTTTTAGCACGACTATGCATAACAATAGAGGCTGCTGACCAGCGTTCTGAGTGTCACGTTGTCAACGTTTATTTGGTAGTTAGTCTTTAATTTCGAAAAGTAGCTTTTTGTGTATAATACTTACAGGCCATCAACACAATGAGCGGCAGTGATGGCTAAAGTTGACGTGACGAGACTAGCACCACACATATGTTCTTGCATATGTGGTGGTACCGTGTATCGTAATGATCCTATCCAAGGCCAGGCACCATCCGAAGCATCATCACCAGCAATGATACGAGGCTTGTAATTGGACAAAGCTGGTGTTGTACCACACATATTGTAATTTATTATATCTGGAGTATAAATGGAAAGAGTTCAGATAGTAAATGACCCAATTTGACCTCATAAGCGCAACGCTTTTTCAGAATTTCAATGGAGTTAATTCTAGACATTATTGGTTGATTATCATTCAATATCTATACTATAGACGAATCCAACGAGCCAATGGTCGGCCATAACTGGGTCCCCGGCACACGAAGCTGGTGTTGTGACTGCCCAATTGGGTGGATTAAAGCCGCTTAAAAAATCGATGTTATATTGTATTGTGTTGTGAACTTTCATCATTCTTTTGTCTACGTGTAACACAGGTGATGGAATGCAGTTTAAAATTCCCGCCAAGGACACATCATTTCACATTTCAGGTGAGATGTACTCAGCGGGGACCCAGCCATGGCTGCCACTGAGGTGTAGGAATACGTGAAATTGGATTCGTCTATAAGTCGAGTTACCTTAATTTGCGTTTTGAAATGTACATTTGATATAACTTCAGAAGTTCTGGAGTAGCTAGCGAGATAGCGATAAGTCACGCTGATTTGGTGCTCGACGCTTAGTATCTCCCCGCTTACTACTTTTCTTACTGATGCAGATATCAAATTGCATACATTAAATACTTCCTTACTACATGTCTTCAATGTACAAGAATCTGTTTTACTTATTAACTTTTGTTACTATTGTACTTTTTTACTTGTGAAACTCATAATGGTAGAAAAAATGTTAACGTACCCGGAATATCTGACGCATATAACTCTATTTCAAACACACGTGAATCCAAATTCAAATTAATACGTCCACTATATCTGAACCACAACTCGCTATAACCAGTGTGTATTCTTGGTAGTATTTGGTTATCTCCAGTGATTCTCTTGATCACAGTAGTAAGATTCCTTGGATCTGATCCAGAACCAAATGACAATATATATTCCAAGTATGGTAGTTTAAAAACGTCAGTCAAGTAGATGATTTTTACCGTGATATTTGTGCCTTGTGGGGCGCGTACTTTCCACGTACAATGGTAAGTTTCTTCGACAACATTAGATAGATTGAACAACGCACTAAGTATGTAAGGTTTCCGAAGTTCTAAATGAATATTCTGATTGTCACATCCGATGTTTGAATCTATTTGAAAAAATATGAATATAAGCGAGAAAATTATATAGTTGTGCTTTATATTACTATTTACTAATAATGTTATCACCTTACAATCATGTAACGTAAGTTTCTTTGCATTAACCATTGTGTATTCTTGGTGGTATAATGCATTAAACGTGCGTTTCGTTTGGGTGGTAGGCCTATGCCCACAAACATTGTAATTTGGTAGTCTACCACCATGGAAGTCATGTATTCTCCACCGTTTTTTCTTAACTGAAAGCGCGGAATAACGGAATAAGGCTGTTTGGGTGATATCATCAAAAACATCATAATGTTACAATCGGACCACCCACCTTTAACCCTAACCCTCACTGATCCAGCAAAATCCTACAGCACAAAGTCACTACTTTAATATGCATACATCTTTGTCGATGCCATGACGCAATCACAAGTGATACACTCACGGCCGGGCCAGCGAAACACCCGTGTTACCGATAAAGCCCTTGTCGAAGGTCTGGGATTCGAATCCCGAGGGAAATAAACCACTTCTTTGTTCATCTTCTCTCTTTATTCATTCCTTGTTTCCTTTCCCTCGGCGGAAGTTAGGGTTGATATACAAAAACAAAAATATTTACCTTTATTGGCATCCATCTTATAGAGAGCCTTTGCCTCTGAAATTTCAAAATTAGATATTTAGATGTTGTATCATGTTAATTTAAATTCAGATAATTTACCAAAAATGTTTCTTGCAAGCGGGCATAAAACATAAATTGGTCAAATTTATTTTGGAGAAATGTTGACCGACATCGGATCTTAACCATGGCCGGCAATAGGGAAAATGATGTACAAAACATATTATTTATCACTTATGACATATTTTACTGAACACTTGAAACAATAACGGAATGACAAACTACGGAAACCAATTTGCGTCTTTCTTTTTTTTTTTTTTTTTTGGTCTATTTTGACTCGTTCTCAAAATGTTTCAATGTTTTGCCCCTAATTCTCACTCCATGGTTTTAAAGTTTTTATTTATCTAAAGCCTTATTAATTAGCATACATTTCGTCAACTAACTGGAGGATGACATTTTGACGGAAGGCTCGTCTTCATTCACCCTGAAGTACACATATTTTGGTCTTGCCATACTCACTTGTATGTACTCGTATATTAACTCCTCAAAAAAAGTTTGGAAACTTTCCAAAACGGCTTTATATCAGAAATATTTGAAATCTATTTCCATATTGTTTTATATCAATACAAACATTGTTCTTTCCTGTCAAAATGACACCAAATTTGTGACCATAACTTATTCCATGGTTGCCTAACTGCCTTTGAAAGATAAGGAGGTCTCAAACAAAATGTGCCAAATTTGCCGTTGTCTGCGCCATTTGCTTCAGTAAACAAGAGTAAGGAATATCACAATGTTTCATTAAAAACGGTTTCGTTTTTTCATGGGCGGCCACTTCTGGGTCTGTCTTTGACATCTCTAGTTTGACGAAACTTGGCTTTCAGCTTGGAGATCATACTGCGGGAAACTCCAAAACTTGATTCTGAGGTATGCCAGCCTAAAGCTGACCAATAGCCCGAACCTTATCCAGATCTGATAATCGAACAATGGTTGATTAGAACTTTCTCGCAAATTACCACTATGAAGAAGTGACCATCGAGAGAGATTGACTTGCGATGATCCATTTGAATCCACATGTAAAACTGTTAATCCCATCCTAACATTCAATATGATCGACTGCAAACAACTGCAAACAACTTTTCATCAGTTCATTCATGCATTAAACCATTCATTCAAAGCAATAAGATGAGCGCAGACAATGGTCAATTTGGTCAAATTTCTGGTATACAGCCGTTTTTGAAAGTTTCCAAACTTTTTTTGAAGAGTTTATGTATTATCTTCCAGAATGAGTCAAATTAATCAATGTCAATTTATGATTATAATTAAGCTGACACCGTGGTCTCTACATGTATATACCAATACTCTTCTATTGCTTTACGCATAACATAAAGCACTAAACCACGGCAAACAAACAAGCAACAAACCAACTTACTTGTGATGTACCCGGCAATGAATCCTGCAACACCAAACCCCACAGCAAATAGTACAACCATCAGAATCACAAAGTAAAAACATGGCTGCTTATATAATGGCTTCTGTTTATTGGACGGCTTATTATCAATAAAATCTTTGGTATCTAGATCGTCATCAATGTATCCTTCGTAAGTTGGATTTGTATGCATGTATTCTTTCTGTACAGTGTTAGAAACATATACCAGAGAAATGAAAAACATAGGCCATTACTAATAATATTATAAGTGATAAACTTGTAGGACAGTTTGGTAAAGTTGAACTCTGACATATCGGTTAAAATTGCAAACTTCAAGATGATCCAGAAATGTAATACTTGGCCTGTGGACTCTGGACAAAGGGTCTATATGGTATTACGGGTAAGGGAACACACAGAAAATCACTTTCAACTTCCTTCTCCAATTTCTAATCTGAAAAGCTTTTTTACCCGTTTTTTCTACTGGAAAAGATTAAAGTGATTTCTCTGTCATGACAGTTGCTGCTTCTAGAGAGGGAGAGTTTCAAGGACCAAGGCGGTTAAAACATTAGTTAACCCGTCCCAACATTCAGGGATGCAACTCAATAGACACAGTCTCCTAGTCTACCCACATTAAACCATCGCAACCAGCAGCTCCCCAAGTAAAGTACATTTATAAACCAATTCATGCGAGCCTCATTACTATAATCTTAATTTATTGAGTTTATCACAAAAATCGTACCGTCATTGTAATTATCAGTCCCTATACACTCAGAACGCTAGTCAGTCGTTGGCAATTGACCCAATCAATTGAATCAGTCACTTAATTAGGCACTAGAAACGATCGAATTCGGTGTTTAAATTAGCAGATTTTTAGTCACACGTTTCCACTTCATCATTCATTTTCTGGGTCAAATAAAAAGCAATAACTTTCATTAAGAAAAATTTCATTAAAACAAAAGCAAATATTTTTACTCACTATTGACGGTTTCGCCTATCCTGGTCGACAAAGACAATTTCATGCCTAATTTTAACACCAGGATTTATATCCAGGCACCATGTTTTTATCCGATAATACTGAAAAAAAATATTGTTTTTTAATTGACCAAAATTAATTTCAAAGCAAAAAGGTGTATCTCCGAATTGTGCTGATTTCAACGTGTATCGATCGTTTAGCACGACTATCATCGGACTATGTATACCAATGGAGGATTGTGAGTAGCGTTCTGAGTGTATATCGCATGGTTATCTGTATTTTAGCCATAATCGGATCACTTTCGCAACGTGATTTGACCCCGATTTCTTGTGCATGCCAGTCAGCCGGGTTTGACTAAAAAGTGGCTTTAAAAGAAATTTAATTTTACCTCCCCAGATATATGATTTGGTTGCAAGACAGAAATATTTCGGCAGCGTATAAAAGGCCACTATGTGCATAATCATTGTCATTTTGGTAAGACCTGCAGTGAGCCCAATATTGTCGTTTCCATGCAAAGGCTTTTTATATCAAATCCGTGCTTTTGAACGAAAACGTTAAATTGGGATCATATATATAAAACTAATCAACTGGACTCACTTATGTAGTAAGCAATGGTTTAAACTGTCAACTAAGACTACGAGTATCTACCCAGTACCTGGCAACACAAAATATTCAAAAGTGACTTACCTTTTGGTTCGTCTGGCTATTGAAATTTCCTTCATTTTCAACATCACTTTTTAACGCCTGTTTATCCATTCTTATCTAAAAATTCAAAACCCTGTATCCAAAATCGACTATATAATTATTTATCTGCCATATAACATTTCAATTGCAGTCTCAATGACGATCACTTCTAGAATAACAAATCGGAATTCTTCAGCTTAATCTATTCACAACATAGCAAGCCAAGAGTTGAGGCTCCGACTATATGTTCTAAACGTTTATGTTCGAATGTTCCTGAGTATATTATTTTTCCTCTGCCAACCACCTTTGAAAGTAGTTATATCTGGCGCGAGGTTATTGACACGCACCTTTTGGGTCGTACGATATCCCAGTTAATCCGTATAGCACAATATCAGTCCTGAAAAGGATCTACTTGATCTCTTTTCACCTTCAGGTAAACTTGCCAAGAATTTCTATTTTGTATAAAAGATTTAATACTGGAATTTTTAATAGAAACTAAAATTGTGGAGGAAAGAGGATATTATTAATTGTTCGTGTTAGTTTTGATGCAAATATGCCGACGGCAAAACTAGGTTTTATAATGAATATAACGGTCAATAATATTGTGTTGCTGATATAAAGTCTTTCTTTCCCTTTTTCATTTCTTTCTTTTCGTTTTTCTTTCTTTCTTTCTTTTTTCTTTCTTTCTTTCTTTCTTTCTTTCTTTCTTTCTTTCTTTCTTTCTTTCTTTCTTTCTTTCTTTCTTTCTTTCTTTCTTTCTTTCTTTCTTTCTTTCTTTTTCTTTCTTTCTTTCTTTCTTTCTTTCTTTCTTTCTTTCTTTCTTTCTTTCTTTCTTTCTTTCTTTCTTTCTTTCTTTCTTTCTTTCTTTCTTTCTTTCTTTCTTTCTTTCTTTCTTTCTTTCTTTCTTTCTTTCTTTCTTTCTTTCTTTCTTTCTTTCTTTCTTTCTTTCTTTCTTTCTTTCTTTCTTTCTTTCTTTCTTTCTTTCTTTCTTTCTTTCTTTCTTTCTTTCTTTCTTTCTTTCTTTCTTTCTTTCTTTCTTTCTTGCTTTCTTTCTTGCTTTCTTTCTTTCTTTCTTTCTTTCTTTCTTTTCTTTCTTTTCTTTCTTTTCTTTCTTTCTTTCTTTCTTTCTTTCTTTCTTTCTTTCTTTTCGTTCGTTAAACATCAAGCGTGTGGATCGGATTCCAAACGAAACCATATACAATCTGCCAAGTTGCTTCACTGATCCCAACACAACACCACTACACTGGTTGCCAGAGTCAAGATTCATCAACTCAAATTTCTTGGCCATATACTGCGTCTTGAAGACGACGAGCCTGTGAAAGAATATGTCCTTTATATGCTCTGCAGCCGACTGATGATGATCGTTCGTTCGTTCGTCCATTCTTTTTTATTCTAATATATGTAGACGATTAATTTGTTCACAAAATGATAACGGTATTATGAACAATCTACAGCGTAAGGTAGGTCTACCATGCGATACTGGGGATGTGAGCTATCCATATTACCCGTGCTCCTGGAGTATTTGTTAAGTTAACCTCTATATAGTGGTGTAGGATATTCATGCCATTTGTTCCGTAAAGATCCCGGAGCATAACATGTTAAAGGAATCTGAATTTTGGGTATTTTGACAGTACTTTCGGTCTGTCACGTACTGTAAGGATTAAGGGCCAAAACTCTTTGGCACAAGTTAGACGGATGACTTTCAACAGAGTCAGGTGCAACAACACGGCGCTATTTTTTTGTCAAATGTACTTTAGTCTACTCGCGTGGTATTGTGTTCATTTAGCCTGTATAAGGTACCCTCCCGGGGCACTTCTTGATGTCATTACTTAATATTCAAAGACGTAAGGCATGATCGTTCTGAAATTTAATCAAAAATTACCCCCTCAATCATGCAATTTCAAAAATATTTGATCAATTTTACCCTATTTCACACACAAAATAAACAAGTACAAATTGACTGTAAATAATACCTATATTCTTAACGTTTCAAGTACTTGGGACATGCGTGCACTAACAAGCACTATCAAAAATACATTTCCAGATTAAAATTCTTATCCAAAGAGCACAGTCTCACTGCCTCTATTCGCTAACGAAAATATATAGGTAGGATAAAATCAATGGTTGGAAAAATATGAAGGCCTGCAAGAGCAAACAAGTATAATTTAACGACAGTGATCGCGGGTCTACCCCGTCACGTTGAGAAATTATCTGACCTCTCTTTTAGCGCACAAATGATCGAAAATAACGTCAATAAATTTAATGCCCACGTGACCCATGGGCGCCGCCATACCAAGACCACCAAGTGATCAGTAGATGTGCTACAATGCTAAGAGATAGGAATTTGTCAGACAAATATCATCAAAATTGCTGAAAATTTTATGTGCAACTAAATTTAAAATTGGGAGATTCTGTTTTTTTAGTATGTTTTCAAGAACTAAATTTTGAAAGTTTTGGTCGACGGAAAAAAAGTTATCGACGGAAACTCTTACAATAATACTACAAAGTTGCAAAAAATGACAAATTTGCTAGAAAATTTGGACATGCATCCCGCGTTTCCAATTGAAATACACAGGAAGACCCCCGATGTGCCAAAGGTCACTTTTCCAGACATCCTGTCTAGACGCTGTAATGTCTGCGCCCATGTGGTCACGTGGGCATTACATTAAGTGCATTTATTTAAATGCCCTAAGACGACTGTTCAAACACTTCTTGTTTACATACCCTAAATTCTGGAACTTGATGCTGTTAGTTATAATAAAAAAGGACCAAATGCCATTTTTTTTCATTCCTGTATATTTGATGAGGGCCAGTAGTGACACTTAATTTTCCCTATTCATTCAGGAGTAGAAAATGCCGGGAGAAAATTTCGTACGGCAGTAGGCTCCTACTCAAGAAATAAAATGCTTCGCAGGACGAGCAAAATACAGTTAATAACAAATACAAACCACTGGGCCCGATTGGGGGTGATTAAAGCACATACGTCTTTAAACCTCATACTATACAATACAAGTCGCACCTACCCACCAAATTTGAGGGCCATTCGATCTGTCAGTTCCGAAAATAAGGGCGGACAGATTCACAAACATAAACTAACATAGGCCTAGCGTATTAATATATAGATTCTAATATAACATCACAACGAAATGAGGCTATTTTCAAATGCAAAACATTTTTCACGGAGCTGTTTCCAATTCCATCCTCAGGATTTTCAACATAGGAACAAAACAACAACAAATATACCAACAAAATACTAATATTAAAAGATTTAAAGTAATATATAATGTAACATAAGTGAAACACCACGCATCGGCAACTGGTGACCGAGAGACGTGCAAACATTTTTTAGCCTTAGGCTATTCTTGTAAAAACAAATGTATTGATCCACGATGTGAACTTTATAAATCACGTAGATAGTTCATGCACGTTCTAGGGACATTTCAATACGTATTTACCATGGGGATGTGCGAGTTTTAAGGAGCTAATCCGATTTTTTTGGGGGGAGGGGAATCTGAATTATCATTGATGTACATTCCTGGTGAATAAGTTCTTGTACAGCCGCTTCAAAAACTTGATTTGCAAGTTCATCTACGCAGAGCCAGGCGGTGGTCGCATATATTGCATTCTCTAAATTCAGTAAATTTTCATCGTCAAATTGAATGGGATTATTTTGAAATTTTAAAACGCTTGAAATATCACAAACAAATAGGCCTATGTTAATAAATAATATAAATACAAGCTAAAACCGTTGGGGTTCGATAATGAACCCCACAAAACTAACCAAGTATATGGAAAATGCCATACGGCCGGGCGGTTTCACAAGTTGCCGGCTCGATCATGCCATTCGCCGCCTGCGCAGAGCAGAGGACCGTCTCCCTTTAAAATTGTTCAATATTTACGACATGGCTCCTAACGTTTATGCATTTTAAAAGTGATGCAACTTTTTAACTATTCATGCAAGATGAATAAAGTTATAGATTCTTTGGAAGAAAATTAGTCACGGAATCTAAAATAAACACAGGTGTGAGGTAAAAAGAACAATTTTGGAGAAAATCACAAAACAAAAGACCATATTTTTTGGAACATACTATAGAAAAGGACAAATCCCAAATTTGAATTTTGCATGTTCTTTTGTAATCTAGACACTAGTAAAAAGATTTTTTTTTTTGGATGTTGGACTTGTTTTTTGAATTGACCAACCGGCTTGTTTTGCCATACTGGTAAAAATAGATTATTTTGGGTAAAACAAGTTATTTTTATTCCAAAATCGACCTTATTTGGTCAGTAATGCAAAAAATAAGGCCAATAACTGGTACCTTAATCCTTTTGCGGTCTGTTTGTATCTTGATACCAGGTGATTCAAGTTGACCGTGTCCGTGTTGATAGAGAGCTTTCTATTGTAGCCTCGATCCCAGCCACATATTATTGTGCTTCTTCGACACTAGTGACAAATGAACATAAACCTGCTGGGACCTAGACTACTTAGTATTTGATCGTCGACGAAAAGGACATAGCGCCATCTTCATAACAGATAGGAAGATGATTTATTTCATGGCGCTGTTTGTTTGCTTGTTTGATATTAAAGGGCATTTCGTGATCCACAGCCTCATCCCCCACTTTTCTCAAAAAAAGTTGAGATTTTTATATCACTGGAAACCTCTGGCTACATAATGTTTATGTACAAAATATTTCTTGCAGATTAATTCGTTTTGCAAAGATATCGTGAAATTTGAATTTCGTTCTGGTGCACCAGAACGAAATTACAACGCATTGTCTATGGAGCAGTGTAATACACATAATCATGCATAACTCGCAAACGCAAAATCGGAATCAACTGAAATTTTGGGAATAGGCTTTGTTCGTGGATATGAACTGAAAAATGTCATAAAAAGAGGATGCTAGGATCACGAAACACTCCTTTAAGAACCCGAACTCAAGTTGACACATTTTTGTATCTATGGTCACCATTTAGTGTTGTATAGTATACATGGTATAGGTGATAGAGATTTTCCCATTGTATATTCATAATAGAAAGGAAGATTCGTTTCATGGCGCTGTTTGTTTGCTTGTTATTTTAATACTAAGGGTCGTTTTATCTTTTCAGTTTTCGTAAATCTAAACAATTGTTCAGATACGACAACGCAAGGGATTAAGTAAGTTTACTGTAATCTGACTTCATTGTTAACTTTGAAGTACCAATCAGCTTATTTCAATAGAGGTAGATGCCTGTGTCAATAAAGGAGAGGATAAGATTATGGAACACCGGTGTTTTTAATGGTCTAGCGCCCTCTCGTCTTTGACATTGTTAATAAATTGATTCACATTAATATGACAATTTTTCTGTAAAAACGTTGAAAATAACCCCTTAAATCACACAAGGTCCGCTTATGAGCCTGTCGCACCCCAATAAATCATGGCTACGGGCCTGTGCAGGGCCGCAGTGTCGCCCTTCCCTCGTATCAATGTCTATCTCCCTATTTTGATTCCTCCTCCCCCCTCCGAATGATCAGTCTCCCCGCTCCCTTCCCGATCCCTTCTCTCTCCTCTCGAGTTCTTCTCTTTCTAGTCTTTCCGTCTCTCCCTCTCCTCTCTTCCTTCCTCGCCCCCTCCCATTCTCATTACCATCCTGACGCATCAAATCGATGTATTTCCAACGAAATCGTGAAAAACAGCCGATTAATGGTTACCAATTTTAACGAAACGTCCCATGCCGGGGAATTGTAGTAGGTAGCCAAGTGATTATGATATGAGATGACACTCTCGCGTCATAATCACGTATTGACATTGAACGTTATCATCAAAATATTGTAGTATGCAAAAGTGGAGATCATTTTGGACGCCATTTTAGATTTAGAGGTGACAGAAGTAAAGTAAATGTGCAACAGTATATAATATTGTGTCTTATCGTCAGCCTGCTACGCTAATTGCCTAAGTCATTTTTTTTTGTAATTTTGAGAACAAAGAACAAAATGTGGTTCAAGCATACGTAAGTTACGTAATCACTCTAATTATTTCTGACTGTTCCCTTTTATTAGTATCATTATCATATGATGTTCCTTTGCAAACAAATGGTGAATAAATATGTTTAAATGCATGCTTGAACCATAGTTTGTACTCAAAATTACAAAAATGACTAAGCAATTAGCGTAGCAATAAGCAAGAGAATAAATGAGGTGTACTTAGTTTGTACGTAAGGTGTAATGGGACACAAAAACTAAGCACGTTTTAGAGGTTTGGACCTTCGATTATTTACCGACTGGACATAAGTATATTCACATCGTTGACAACAAGAAGGACATAGCGCCATCTTCATAACAAATAGCAAGATAGTTTATTTCATGGCGCTGTTTAGTTGCTTGTTTGATATTAAAAAGTCTAGAACTTACGTTGACTCATAAAGTATGAAATTGTATTTGTTATTATTCTGTATTTTTTTATTGGATTTGTTCGGTTTTTGACAGCCCTCGATAACCCCAGAAAGCAATCATTGAACACTGAGACGGGTTGGGAACAGTTAGGGGTTAACACCCTATACTCTTTTACTGCGAGATACAATGTACAGGTATGGCTCTCTGTACACGGGACCGACGGCTTAACGTCCCCTCCGAAGTACGGAGTACTTTCATGATTCATTTACCCAATTCTAAATGAACCATGGGGTAAGCGAAAGCCAAAATTTTAATCTACAGAGGTTGCCAATTAATTTCAGACATTTTTCTCGAAAGTCAATATTCCAACAAATCTCCACCGAATTTAACGGGACCACGTGCACTAAAAGCAACTACCCTGACCATTTGGACACGCTCTCCCCTGTACGTTTTATCTGATCCATCGCACAGTGTCATCGCCCCGATATCTTCATGGCAGAAATTGCCATGGTAGGTTGAATCCACAGCCACGCATGGCCATTTTGTTCCGACCTTTGAGACGTATTATGAGCCGAGGGACATCCGACTAAGGCTACTGACAATATCCTGGTAATTGACCTCTCTATATGTGAGTGAGCATGTATACGCCATGATGAGGTCAATGGTCATCTGCTTTTAGACTGCTTCCACGAGTGAGTGCAGCTAGCCTACGCTTCGCTATAGTTCGGCACATATAAAATCAGAATTTTTGTCAGTTTTTGAGTTCAAGATGCACGGTTCTTTCTCAAGACGCAAGCTAACGACTATCATATCCGTTCAACACATATATTCAAGTGCAAGGAACAAAATCTGGCTTCTTTAGACTAAATAAATTACGGGAGATATTCATCATGTTCTATCCCGGTATCCAAAGATTTATCGTCTGAATATCAAATCGTACATAGCACATTCACGTGTATCGATCCCGGGTATTCAATGTCAGTGTCTCTGTTGTATAATGTAATTATCAACCGGCGATGTCGGTGTGCATCGTGGACTTATTTAACGCAGCACCTATTCTTTTATTTTTGGATTCTTCTTCCTTTCGATAATATAGTGATGTGATATTCTGAAATGTATTACAACAATGGCAAAAGCAAAATGTAACTGCTATGCTAGACGTTTTGATTTACGGGATCCAGACATTAAAGCCCTTCGTCGAATTTTAGTTTTATTATTTTGTACCCGAAGTGCTGAAATAATATTTATATAGTATAACTAAATGATACTGTCAGAAAGGGTCTCTGTCCATTTTAAGCCGAAATAACTAGCTGAAGTGGAAAAACCTTTCCCCCATTGGCTCTATGTTTTTGACCCGTTTAACGTGGAGTTCTATGGCGGACTCAATGTCGTAGGACGATTTTATGTCGAAATTGTCGAAGTTGTTGGTTGGGACATATCGTTCGCAACATGGCATACGGGAAGGATCAAATATGTTTCCGAGAAAAACGTGTTTTAAGGCGGTGTTACTAATGACGGGGTCGATACTCCTCCAATGTTATCTCTCAGTGGTCCAATTCCATTTGAAGTTTAAGGTCCAAACTATATTAAACAACCATCTTTAATATACAGGGGAAAGAAGAATTACGCATCGTACACTAGCACATTCAAACATGAATTTACAAATGGAAACATAACATGCATAGGCAGATATACCACAGTAAAAACTCTGGACATACCTGCCTGTGCGGGGACTTGAACCCTAGACCTCTCGCTTGTCGGGCGAGCGCTCTACCACTGAGCTACACAGAATGTCCCTGATAAACAGGACTCAAGTCTGGTATTTATGGATATGAGCAGTGTGAACAGTACGAACAACACATTACATACCAGTGTACGAGATCAATTAATGATGCTTACCCGCCAGCCTAATATAATCATACAAACAGAGCAAGAGGCTTACGCATCATACACTGGAACACGGAAACATTCAAACATTACAAACTAGCGCACGAGATCAAATTAATGATGCTTAATCGTTATTCTTAATATATCAATATACAGGGGAAAGAAGAATTACGCATCGTACACTAGCACATTTAAACATGAATTTACAAATGGAAACATAACATGCATAGGCAGATATACCACAGTAAAAACTCTGGACATACCTGGTTGAATAAATTCATCAGGATCGGTAGAGTAAACTCAGTAACCAAAGTTCTTGATATCTGATCCAGAAATTGCACTTACTTTGTGTACGTTTCAGCAACACTGTTGCCTTTATCAACACTTTATGATGAGTGATTCCTACTGGCAACCGACGCTAGATGTATCTCCAGCGTAGGTCTTGGTGTTGCCAGTTGATTTTCCATCTGGGGATTTTCTTGAACTCATCTGGACATACCTGCCTGTGCGGGGACTTGAACCCCAGACCTCTCGCTTGTCGGGCGAGCGCTCTACCACTGAGCTACACAGACTGTCCCTGATAAACAGGACTCAAGTCTGGTATTTATGGATATGAGCAGTCAAGGGTGAACAGTACGAACAACACATTACATACCAGTGTACGAGATCAATTAATGATGCTTACCCGCCAGCCTAATATAATCATACAAACAGAGCAAGAGGCTTACGCATCATACACTGGAACACGGAAACATTCAAACATTACAAACTAGCGCACGAGATCAAATTAATGATGCCTAATCGTTATTCTTAATATATCAATATACAGGGGAAAGAAGAATTACGCATCGTACACTAGCACATTTAAACATGAATTTACAAATGGAAACTTAACATGCATAGGCAGATATACCACAGTAAAAACTCTGGACATACCTGCCTGTGCGGGGACTTGAACCCCAGACCTCTCGCTTGTCGGGCGAGCGCACTACCACTGAGCTACACAGACTGTCCCTGATAAACAGGACTCAAGTCTAGTATTTATGGATATGATGAGCAGTCATCATACTTTCGTAAATTACAACTTACATATTCTATTAAATTTAGCTGACACAATGGCATGGATATTCCAAGGCTTGATGAAAGGGGTGACATGTCCTCAACAAGACAAACCTTTTGATACATTATTGGTCTTAACTCAAGAACCGCAAGACCTATGGCAATGTATTTGCTTATTGGCTTTGTTGGCTTATTTTTTATAAGATCAAAGTAGTATTGTTTAAGAAATACATTAGTTAAATGGCTGAAATCTGAAATAATATGGCTTATAGCCTTACTAAATTAATGAAATGTCTTTTCTGATGTTTTTGTATCTTTTGTTTAATTTACTACTGTATAGTTTAAACTGCCACCTCCACCTTTCACTTGTTTTGTTGTTGCTTATTGTTGTTGTGATTTAAAAATGACGTTGATCTGATTATATATTCAAACACAAGAATCACCAGCAAGTTGTATCTTTAATTTTTAAAACCGATGTAAATATTACATTATGTCAATGTTTACGAGTTACATAACGATACAGGTGTATGTTAGTAATTGCAGTAAATCTTCCATGAATATTAATACTATTTTAACACATTATAAGCCATTAAGAAATTAATTATAGAACAAGAAACACTAGCTAAGATCTAAATATATCGTGTAAGTCATTAACGAATATGGATTGTAAAATTCGTATTGAAAGCCAATGTATATATACCAGCAGGATCCTCACCTTAAGTGTGAAATTGATGTGTAAAAATAGCTTCATACAAGTAATCACATCTAAAAGATTAATTAGAAAGTTAAAAATAGTGATTGGAAAAGTTTTAAAAAAAAACAATTATATTTCTATACTTACTTTTTATACGTAAAGAACACTTTCTATGCATTATAAAGGCCAGAATGAGGCTATTATATTAATAGTTATCGTAGCTCATATTTCTAATGCTTATCATTTTGACTAGTTATTTGTTGCAAGTGGCGAACTTTCGAATTCATTTCATTTCGTCGGGTGCATCACATACTGGTCTATCTTGAATTTTTGACTTTTCTGAGAAAATTGGTATATAGTTCTTTTTTACGAAGCTCTTCTAATTCAACAAATTACAGACCTCAATTTGTCCTAAATAATTTGTTATAAAATATTAAATTTGAACTATCTATGATTTTTACAAAATACGGTTTTCACATACTGATCTATCTCGAAAAAACACGTATTTATAGAAAATCTCAATTGAAAATCTGCGTATTAAGGGGTTGTTTGGAATGACAGGTGAGTCAGGGGTCAAAAACAAAATTTTTACCTTTTTGACCTCAGCACATGTGTATGTATGATCTGCAATACAAAAATTAAAAAAACAATACCTCAAAGTATCATTTTTTAATGTTTTTTGTCATAATCACGCTTTTCTACAAATTTCATCTGTTTGTACCGGGGGCGTGTCTGTTGCCAGGTAGGCCTACATGACAGCATAGACACACGTTACAGCCTTGAATAATAGTACAGAATTGTGACGTTATATTCTTAGAACTGCCTATTATTTCAATTGTTATACTGTTCTGGTTGGTTTATTGCATATACTGTATAGAAATTATGCAATATGACGTCGAGCATGACAGAGTCATCTTCATTCAAATAAAATTCAGGTACCCGTAAGGTACCACGGAGCAATTCGCACGATAATACAATAAAACAGATGAAAGGTATGAATGGTTGTGGAATCGAATTGCAGACCTGTCCCTCTGTCACCTTAGAACTGCATCTCGTAGGCAATGGTAGGTAATAAACCAACCGGAACGGTATAACAATTCAAATAACAGCATGTCTTGGTCTCAATTCAAGATGTGCAATTTGGACACACCTACTCGTTGGCTGATTTATACTTCAACAGTTCCTCAAAGCGATATCAGAAAAGCCACTATCTCATTGTTCATTGGCCCGCAGTATGTGCTCGCCCCGGGGCTCTCAACTTTAGAATTGATGGGTATATGTGCCTACAGGCGTCGCGAAGTAGGCGCATATCAGTACAAAACGTTGGGGTTTTTTTTATTTAAAAAAAAGGGTCATTATGTACAATCAAAATGAAAAAGGGGTTATTGGGTATAATATTTTGAAAACTGAAGGTGCCTGGTCATCGGGTATAGTCGGCTTCAAAAGAGGCACATACCGTCACCTCTAAAGTTGATGCCCCCCCCGGGTGCTCGCATTATATTTTGTTCATGGCTCGGCTTTTAAAACTCCCACACATCACAATAAGGCTATTGAAAAATGTATAGAATAGCTAATGATAGACCGGTCCCTGCGATTAGTCGCGGACCCGAGCGACAATATAGTAAACACATCGAGTTTATAACACAAGTGACAGAAGTCGTGAATTATGGAGGGTTTCATTGAACTTCTACCAGCAAAATATGGAATAATACTAACACAAGACACCAATCGAGATGATGATACCAGCCATAATGGAAGGCTTGTATTTGACCTTCTTATGAATTCAATTTCGTGGCGAGAAGTTGAAAAGGTATAGTAATGTATATTTCAAGAAATTTGGGTTCAAAAATTCCGTATCAGCTCGTATCATCAATTCCGTAAATATGGCGTATAGAGGCACAACTTGACAATAAACTGAACTATTTAAACGTAAAGGACGCACTGGATACACATAAATTTGTGTTTCCTTGCTGGCGGAATAGTTGCAAAACTCTTTTTTGTTTTAAAAAGTTGGACAATTTATGAATTATGATTTGCAAAATAGCGAAAGGAAATAGACTTTTCCAACCATGTAAAACTACACTGGGTAGTTGACATGGTCGACATACATTAAGGCATATGCATGTTCCTAAAGTAGGAGGTAAGTACTATAATTAATTGTTTAAAGTGCTCAACATACCAGCAAAAAGTCATAGGGTCATCAGAGTACAGGGACTTTGTGAAATACTGGGTACAAAAAAAAGTGCGTGAGCCGATATGCAACATCAAATATAAAAGCCGATTTACATAATTTCCCATGACCTTACAGAAGTGATCGTGCTCAAATATAAAACTATAGAGTTTGGTCCTTGATATGCACCATCAATTGTGTACTTGTGATCAATATCACTAGTGGAAATTGAGAATGAGAATTCTTTCAAAACGATGAGAATTGGACAAAAGTATGAGAATTTAAAATGTTCTCATTTCTATAAAACTTTCTCATCCAAATGAATGAGAAATACTAATTAACCTGTCAACAACCTGTCACAAATGGTTGTTTGACACTGAAATTAATGTGAGCTTCATTTTCTAATACAAAATTATTATGATTACTTTGTTTTGATGCAAAACACATACATTACGTTATTTGTATCCAAATAGGTGAATATAAAATGTAAGTAAGCCATAACCAGTATCGTGAGACATTGTAAATTTATCTCACAAATTTCATAATGGATTATAATTTTGTTTAAATAAAAATCAATAAACCTGCCGTTATAGGTGTTATCTGAATTTTGAAAAAGGGAAAAAAAAATAAAACCGTCGCCAAAGAGATTCGAACTCTAGACCTCCTGATCACAATCCCAGTAACAACTCCACTACACTGCAGGAGAACCTTTGTTAGGCGTTCTAATTTATTTATAATATGTATAACAAGAATGACGCAATAACGGTCTACCAACATAATATAACTTAAAAGGTAATATATATTTATTTTACATAAATGGTAGACCGTGGCAATTTGCCTTAAATAGAGGAATAATAACCTATAAACATATAGCACACAAAAGAGTGTGTAAAGTGACCGTGTATATTCAAAATATATTTAAGATAAAATGCCTTATACGATAAAAACATGAGTTTTAATGAATGAATTCATTCCGATCGAAGATCAATAGCACAATGTAGTAGCAATAAATACGCTAAAATCAAGAGTGATTGTTAACTTCTCCAAGTGTCGTGTCGTTAGAGACTTAGCTTATTGCCCCAAAGATTAGAAGTTCGAATCCATGTAAAATTCCTTTCTTACAAGCCGACGACGGATGTCGGCTTGTTCTGTCTCTTCTTAATTCTTCTTCTTACAAGCCGACGACGGATGTCGGCTTGTTCTGTCTCTTCTCAATTCTTTCTTCTTTCTTTCTTCTTTCTTCTTTCTTCTGGCAACCAATCAACTGCATCTAGCTTCGCAAAGGATTGACAGATTTCAACCAAAGTTGACCCAAATGACCACTGGGCTAGGCCAAACCTTCCATTTGACTTTGACCTCGCTGTGACCTTTGACCTAGCTATAATGGTCAAAAATGTGATTTCACAAAAATGCTACTCCTTCCACAAATTTCATGCAATGATCATGTGACTCATGCATATGAATCAACATGTGGCAGTGCTTAAAACTTCCTAAAAAGAATTGAGGTCAAAGGTCATTAAGGGGTCATTTCCGGTCTGAAAGCTAAAAATATTCAAAAATCACTGTCTTTACAAAATATATAGCAGAGAGTCGCCATTAGCACACATGCATTGCTACTAGCCAGGGTCTTTAGGATGCCTACAGGTTTGGGGTCAAAGGTCATTAAGGGGTTACTTCCGGTCAAAAACCAAAAATGTTCAAAAAATTTTTATCTCAAAATGTAAACAGACCAGAATAATATAACCAACATACATGAATCAGTGTTACCTGATGTATGCATGGTATTTTTATTTTGGGGGTCAAAGGTCATTAAGGGGTCACTTCCTGTTTTTAGCTGAATAACTTCAAGAATTTTTATCTCAAGAACTGAACATGTTAGAATTTTTTATTAAAATTGAAACAATGCATTTTGTCGGTGTACATAAGGTTTTTTTTACATTGAGGTCAAAGGTCTTTAAAGGGGTCAAAAGGTCAATCAAAAATTTTCAAAAATCAAAATCCATGTATAAGTTCCGATTAAGCTGAAATTCACCAGGAATATTTCTTATGACATCCTAAGCACAATGCAAGAGCAGTTGACCCCATCCCTGACCCAGGGGTCAAGTTATAGGGGTCAAATCGCGGCTTGTATTCAGCGTCTGTTGACTCTAGTTACAAGCCGATGACGGATGTCGGCTTGTTCTGTCTCTTCTCAATTCTTTCTTCTTCTTTCTTCTTCTGGCAACTCGTGACATTTTTGCGTGACTTGCCACGTTTCGCCCTAGCTCTCTTATGCTTCGACAGATTTCAACCATACTTGAACCAAATGACCACTGGACTAGGCCAAACCTTCCATTTGACTTTGACCTTGCTGTGACCTTTGACCTAGCTATAATGGTCAAAAATGTGATTTCACAAAAATGCTACTCCTTCCACAAATTTCATGCAATGATCATGTGACTCATGCATATGAATCAACATGTGGCAGTGCTTAAAACTTCCTAAAAAGAATTGAGGTCAAAGGTCATTAAGGGGTCATTTCCGGTCTGAAAGCTAAAAATATTCAAAAATCACTGTCTTTACAAATTATATAGCAGAGAGTCGCCATTAGCACACATGCATTGCTACTAGCCAGGGTCTTTAGGATGCCTAGAGAATTGGGGTCAAAGGTCATTAAGGGGTTACTTCCGGTCAAAAACCAAAAAGTTCAAAAAATTTGTATCTCAAAATGTAAACAGACCAGAGTAATATAACCATCATACATGAATCAGTGTTACCTGATGTATGCATAGTATTTTTTTTTTTGGGGTCAAAGGTCATTAAGGGGTCACTTCCTGTTTTTAACTAAATAACTTCAAGAATTTTTATCTCAACAACTGAACATAGTAGAATTTTTAAATTAAAATTAGAACAATGCATTTTGTCTGTGTACATAGGTGTTTTTTTTCATTGAGGTCAAAGGTCATTAAGGGGGTCAAAAGGTCAATCAAAAATTTTAAAAAAATCAAAATTCATGTTTAAGTTCCGATTAAGCTGAAATTCACCAGGAATATTTCTTATGACATCCTAAGCACAATGCAAGAGCAGTTGACCCCATCCGTAACCCAGGGGTCAAGTTATAGGGGTCAATTTGCGGCTTGTATTCAGCGTCTGTTGACTCTAGTTTCTTTCTTTCTTACCTAGCCGGGACACCGGCTAGGTCTTGTGATGCTATCGGATCTTTCTTCTTCTTTCTTCTTCTGGCAACAAATTTCAAAATGCTTCTTCTCTTACATGTTACATCCTACAATGACGTCACTTGCACATATGCATCGGCTATATCCAGTGTCTATAAGATGTTCACAAATTTAGGGTCAAAGGTCATTAAGGGGTCATTTCCGGTATAAAACCAAATATCTTCTAAATGCTTCTTCTGCCACAAATTACATAGTACGATGATGTCACTTACACATATGCATCAGCTATTACAGGTACACAAAAGTTATTCTCCGATTTTGGGTCAAAGGTCATTAAGGGGGTCATTTCCGGTCTGAAAGCTAAAAATATTCTAAAAATCACTGTTTTTACAAAATACATAGCAGAGTGTTGTCATTAGCACACATGCATTGCTACTAACCAGGGTCTTTGGGGTGTCTACAGTTTTGGGGTCAAAGGTCATTAAGGGGTCACTTCCGGTCAAAACCCAAAAATCGTCAAATATGTTCATTTTTTTTATCTCAAAACGTAACCAGACCAGAGTGACATAAACTTCATATATGCATTAGTGTTACTCGATGTATGCACGGTATTTTTATTATTTTGGTCAAAGGTCATTTAGACGTCATTTCCGGTTTGAAGCTAAATATCTTCAAGAATTTTTATCTCCATAACTAAGCATAGTAGATTTTTTTAATTTAAACTGTAACAATGCATTTTCTCGGTGTATATGAGGGTTTTTTTATATTGGGGTCAAAGGTCATTAAGAAGGTCAAAACATCAAATTTGCACAAAAATGTTTAAAATTACGGAAAAGTAGCTGTATCTCAGCCTATGGAAGACGGATAAAGCCCCTACATGCTACAGTGATGCACCATTAATGGTGTGAGGTGTCCATAATAGCCGGTCAAAGGTCAAACTTTAAGACGGGCATTTCCGGCCCCGGCTAGGTCCAGATCTGTAGCCAGATCTAGTTCTTTCTTTCTTCTGGCAACCGCAATCAACTGCATGTAGCTCCGCAAGGGATTGACAGATTTCAACCAAAGTTGACCCAAATGACCATTGGGCTAGGCCAAACCTTCCATTTGACTTTGATTTCGCTGTGACCTTTGACCTAGCTATAATGGCCAAAACTGTGATTTCACAAAAAATGCTACTCCTTCCACAAATTACATGCAATGATCATGTGACTCATGCATATGAATCAACATGTGGCAGTGCTTAAAACTTCCTAAAAAGAATTGAGGTCAAAGGTCATTAAGGGGTCATTTCCGGTCAAAATCTGAAAAATTTGTAAAAAATATTCAAAAAATCACTGTCTGTACAAATTACATAGCAGAGAGTCGCCATTAACACACATGCATTGCTATTAGCCAGGGTCCTTAGGATGTCTACAGTTTTGGGGTCAAATGTCATTAAGGGGTTACTTCCGGTCAAGAACCAAAATTATCAAAAATGTTCAAAAAATTTTTATCTCAAAATGTAAACAGACCAGAGTAATATAACCATCATACATGAATCAGTGTTACCTGATGTATGCATGGTATTTTTATTTTAGGGGTCAAAGGTCATTAAGGGGTCACTTCCTGTTTTTAGCTGAATAACTTCAAGAATTTTTATCTCAAGAACTGAACATGTTAGAATTTTTTAATTGAAATTGGAACAATGCATTTTGTCGGTGTACATAAGGTTTTTTTTTTCATTGATGTCAAAGGTCATTAAGGGGGTCAAAAGGTCAATCAAAAATTTAAAAAAATCAAAATCCATGTATAAGTTCCAATTAAGCTGAAATTGACCAGGACTATTTCTTATGACATCCTAAGCACAATGCAAGAGCAGTTGACCCCATCCGTAACCCAGGGGTCAAGTTATAGGGGTCAAATACAGATCTGGACCTAGCCGGGGCCGGAAATGCCATCTTAAAATTTGTATATAACTTGAGACAGAAAGGTCCAATCACAAAACCAACACCACCTGCAGTCTTCCTTGTCAAATTTGCTACATTATGGTACCAAGGTCGATATACTTTGGGCAATGTTTGACTTTAAAGATTTTGACCGGAAATTACCCCTTTGATCCCAATAGAGGCTGTTAGCCTCTTCCACGGGATCCGCCATCTTGTGGGTACTGCTGTTCTGCATGTCATGCATTAGACATTATGCCCCGATTACGAGGAAGTCGCAGCGTATGACGCACTTCTTCAGCCAAGCGTCAAAAGCAACAAGGCACTCCGTACCCACAAGATGGCGGGGTTGACGTCTCAATGACTACCTCTATTCTGTGTACACCCTATAGACACTGGATACAGCCGATGAATATGTGTAAGTGTCGTCAATGACTATGTATAATTTGTGGCAAAAGAAGCATTTTGAAGATTTTTTATAACGGCAATGAATCCTTAATGAACTTTTGTCCAAAATTCTTGCAAAAGGGGTCTTCTATGACAGGAAAAAGGAGTCATTCACTGAGAGAGCAGACTTGTAGCTTTCAATTTCTCTTTATTGACAAAAGTAACATTTCCTGCAGTCACATATATATACAATCATATGAAATTACGTTTAATTAACATCAGATAATTATATAACAGGCATTCAGTATGATTTAGTATGGCCCTATGTATTTGACTAGTGGGATGTAGGCATATATATCTATAGACTTTGATGTATAATTGTTACAATACTATTGTAGCAATTTTGTGCAAATGCCAAAGAACCTGGGCCAAAAATGAGTTAAATATGAAACAAGCTATTGTGTGTCGCTGCTCGCTGGTGAATTGTCCGTATTCAATAACCGAAGTACAGAGATCTTAGAGCTAGTATACAAAATGGTATATGAATCTGCAGAAGTTTCTAGACATTGCCTTTTTAACAAATGTCCAAAATTGATAACATGTAAACATGACAAATGAGGAATGTATAAACAAATATTTACTGTTTCTGTAACATGTAAACTATACATGTAAGTTACATGAACTATTTATATAATAATAATACATGACACATGTGAAAAACTATTCCAAGATCATCTTAATGGTACTGGATTAGTCATTATCTTCTTGATAATAATGTAGAGCTTTAAATGTTCTTTCTGTAAAACTATGCAACTGATGTTCTAATAAACACTACTAATCACCCTTGTATCCAAAAGCTATGTGGAAATATCTGTTTTACAGAAACTACTCATTGTACTTGCAGGAAGCATTTTAGCATGTTTTTAATTTAGCAGAAATTAGCATGTTATACATTTCTGTAGGAACAGCTAAATATACATTGTATTAGTGGATCACTTTTGAACTTTAATCTCAGTGAATTTGCTTTGAACTATTTTTGGTAAATCATGCTTGGATACATGGTTAAAGTATTATAGTTAAAGATAAATCCAATTTTAACATGATTAGTGTTTTCATTGATAATTATTATAAACAATCTTTTGAATTATATTACAATGACAGGATAAAAGTTAACAAAACTAATATGAAAAGGCCAGTGCAGTTCGGCACTGGTATTTAGGCGACGAAGAAAAACCCTGTTTTACGGCCGGATGGACTTTTGAAGTAGGGTTGGTTGGGCTTTTTCTTTTTATTCTGGAGGCTAAAATGACCCCAAAACATCACCAAAATCTAAAGACAATCTAAAGAATTTTTTAATCCAAATATTTCAGCCAAAAAACGGATGATTTTACATGATTTTTGAAAAATTAAAAAAATCATCTCAAAAACAAAAAATCTGGGTCGGTCAGGCCCGTAGAACAGGGTTTTCCCCATCATCTTTTCAAGATGAGGAATGTATAAACAAATATTTACTGTTTCTGATACCTGGATAATGTTACACAGTATGATAACACTGCTTCATTTTTCATTCATACCTCGTTGCCCATTCTTAGTGAATCTTGTGAGATGGCGATATAGTTTGACCTATCTGGGACATATCGTACTCAGTTGGCTTATGAGTTACCTGTGACATACCGTTATATGTACAAAGGTAAAAGACCTGAAAAAATGCACTGATTTCAATGAAACTGGTGTTAAAGTGTTTGTTTTGTAAAACTAAGTCAGAATAGGATAATGTCTTCACCTATAAGGCTTTATCCATTTTCAAGGGCCAAAAGTAATTATGAAGTGTGTGTTTCCTGCATGTACTTTTGGCCCTTGAACATGGATGAAGCAACTTCTTCAATATAAGGTCTACATCTACAATGCTTTATCCATGTTCAAGGGCCAAAAGTACATCTGTTTTGAAATTTAAACTATGTTCAAGGACATTTGCAACGGGATTAAAATTCAAAGTGTACTTATTTTAGCCTGGGGGCACATCCCCCGATAAGGGCGTTGTTTTCGGGCACAAATCTAAAATCTGAGTGGCAAAACTCTTGATTTTTGGCAACTGTGTATTTTTTGCTATGTTGTACATGTATAAGTACAGTGTAATATGTGTTACAGAAAACATGCAACCTCTTCAGTGGTGTAGCCATGATTGTTTGCGGGGGGGGGGGATTTTGAAAAAGTGAAATTATGAACTTTCTTGACCAGGAAAGTATAAACAGAGATATGAAGAACCTTATTTTTTGTTGTTATGAACTTCCGTCGTTGAAAGCCTACTATCACACAATTCAGTTTTATTTTATACTTGACCTTTTATATTCATTTAATTATTTCTTTGTTTAGTTATCATTTACTTATTTACGTGTATTATTTACTTCATCATTTCTAGCAGTACGGCTATGATTCTTCTCAGTTTTTCTTTTGCTCAATTAGATAAATCTTTTACCAATTTCACGACATCTGATGTGTGCGGGAATGGGAGGTATATATGTGTGGGGTGCGTGTGTAGTGGACAATGCAGTGTTTAGTGTTATTTTACAGCCGACATCACGCATTTACGGTACATTCGGCGAAACACAAAGGGGCTGTGTGCGTGCATAGGTGCGTGGTACACAATACAATGTCTATGTGGGTACAGTGATGTGGGCGTGGTTTGGGGGAGTGAAAACAGGTTGGTGCACGCACTTGCTTTGAAAGCCATGGCAGAGAGTTGATATTCTTGAGAGGGCACTCTATTCACGTGGTTTCTTTTCCAACGCTAAAAGATCACGAATTTTGGTGGTTTGCAAATGAAAAGTGTCCGCACTATCGATTGATTACGTAACTGTTATGAATAATGTATTAGGTTTTCAATGCAATCGCCTCGACCCATCAATACATATTATCTGTATTTATCAAAGTACTTGGAATAGCAATCTGGTGAGTTCACTGAACTACGCCCTAATACTGATGGAGTTTTAATGGCGTTTAATGGCGCTAATCCTCTCCATACACAGATGAACAAATACAATAGGAGAAGGTCAACACATAATGACCTCCTATATGACATGTTATATGAGATGTACAACAACCTGAATATCATAAAGATCAGTGTTCGTTTGTGCATATGAACTGCATATTTACAATACTAAATATTAGTCGTTATATATTATGCCAAATATTGGTATTATGACAACACGGTATATGCATTGTATATAAAACAACTAATAGATCCTGCTATCATGGCGTCAGGTCATTGGTTCATCATATCCCGTATGTTTCTTAAAATTCATTCATATTTGAGACAAATTTCTGTGCCCATTTTATAGGCGTACAGGTGGATCCGGTTTTTTTTTTTTTTTTCATTTCTTTTTGATGAAAGAATTAAGGTTTTCCACTGCACGGAGGCCACTATGTGATACTAATTTAATGCTATATTTATAAATTGAATACGTGTTCCCGATTGGCTCTATAGCGATTTCACAGAAAAGGTATTTCTAGTACAATGCAGCGTCGGACTCTAGCTGAGAGCGTAGTAGCCTAAGTCATGGACTCCAAGAAAGGCTCTCCATACACAAATGAACAAACACAAAGGAAGGTAGTCTCCTCCGTGACCAGCTTGATTTCGATGGAGCGAAAACAAATTGGCTGCAGAGGAGACGGGTAATTTTGCCATGCAAATGAGGTGAGTGTCATCCCCCTGGCCATGGGAAAATTATTTTCCCAGTGTGTCTGTGGCGTTGCTCTGAACAAGACACGTTTGTGATTGCTCGTATAAAAACCTCGTATATGAGAACGTGAAATAAGAAAATTACTTGCTTGTTTTCTTATTTCTTAATTTCTTGCTTGTTTCCTTCATTCATTCATTCATTCATTCATTTACCCGATCATTCATTCAATCATTCATTTACTCATCTACTTCATTCTTTTATTCTTCTCATCTCTTTTCTCTGCCTTCTTTCTTTCCGTTTGAGACCTAGAAGTTGCCTAGCTTCGGGTGCCTACCCCAGGCTGTGGGGCCACATAACGTAGCCAGGACGATAACCAACTTGAGTGCAAGAACTTGATATATACTTATACTGTATACATACTTATATACTTTTATATATTATAAGAACTGATATACATTTGATTTACTGCAGTAAGTTATTGAGTAAACTTTGTTATAATTCATATTGTGAAAATTCCTCGTCCATAAAAAGATCACGAACGAACATATGAACTTGAATAAAGAACACTATACTCAATATCACTTATAATCAGTGCTTGATATTATATTCACCCTACTGCCCGGTAGGCCTAGGCCTACTATATACGAATTTTGGTTACCTGGAAAATACCATTAAATATCTAATAACGCTGTATACTATATCACAGCTTATTTCACTACTACAAGAAATTCATTTGTATAGCGATTACAATTATACTTAAGGACAAAACTATTGTATTTGAATAAATTGAATAGGCTAGGCCTAACTAACAAATATGCCACGCAAATCGAGAAGGTCCCGTGCGATGTCGGAACAGCAGGCAAAGAAAAAACTTGGTACAAGTTTAGAAAGGCATGAAGCAGGGTTAACAAATAAGGTCTTTGGAAACTTCCATCAAGGTGATGAGCGTCTTCCCCCCCTATCAAGAGCAAAACAATGCTCGTGTAACAGTTTAGCAATGCTCTGTAGTATCGAGCATGTTGAGAGCATATTGAATTCATCTCATATAGACGAAATGTTGATACATGGAGATGCCTTATATAAGACTACCGCTACCAAAAGCTCCAAACTAGAAGCATGTTTTGAGCTTGCTAATGACGGAATTTTGACCAATGATCAATTGCCAACTAATTTTGCTCTTGGTAATAGCACTTACACAGTTCGGTACGAAACTGTAAGGTACGGAAGGCTTGATGACAACCCAAACATTGAACGCGACCCGCTTACTATTGAATTGGAAACATCATTTAGTATTACAAATAAGGTAATTTTCAATGTTGATTGTTACATGATGGCCATTTACAAGAATTCAGAGACAGGCGGTTTTATATTTTTGATTCTCATTCACGAGATCAGTCTGGTTTCCCTATTGCAGACGGCACTGCCATTGCATTGTGTTTTAAAGACCTTCAATATTTGCATGCATACTTGAGTGGTTTGGCTAACAAATTGCACTTGGCTGAAAGAATGTTTTACATTATACCCATTGCTACTAATGAAGATACACATACAGAAAGTGACCCAGGGTGTTCCTTCTTTCCAACACGGACAAATGACTCATCAGATCAAGAGGATACGGAAAACACAAGCTCTCTAAATGAAATAAGTGACCCAAGTCCCAGACTCTCGAGACGGCAAACTTGGTACCAAGGGCTCTCCGAAGAAAAGAAAAGTGACCTTCTTGCCAAAAAGCGAAAACGTGCAAGAGAAGATTATGCGTCGATAGAAAGACGTGAAAGAAAGAAACAACAAGCATGTGAAGCATATCAGAATCCAGATATAGCTGAAAGAAAGAAACAACAAACACGTAAAGCATATCAGAATCCAGATATAGCTGAAAAAAGAAACAACAAGCACGTGTACATTCACATGAAGCATACCAAAATCCAGAGAAAGGACGACGTAAACGTACTCAAGCCCGCGAAAGATCTAAAGATGCTTATAACGACCCTCAAAAGAAGGTATTAAAAATCCAGGAAAACCAATTACGTAGATCAAGAAAGCCTTCTGATATTGACACGGTAATATCACGATTCAAATTATTTTGCAAAGAAGGTATGCAGCTGGTATTTGTATGTCAAATATGTCAAAGAATTAACTTCAGACACCAGGTTAAAATACTCAGAAAAGAAAACTACAATCAACGGATTCTACTCAAAAGTCTCCCTCCTGGCATGTCCATTGAAGATATAAATGTAGTGGAAGATAGGGATGACAGCAAAACATGGATATGTAATACCTGTCATGGAAGTATGAAAGCTAAACGTATGCCAACAATAGCAACAGTTAACGGGTTGGAAATACAGGATCAGCCTCCCGAACTTTCGCATTTGAATATGCTAGAAAGGCACCTAATAGCTCCAGCAATACCCTTCATGAAGATGATATCTCTAATTAAGGGTGCTCAAAAAGGAGTTCATGGCCAGATAGTGTGTGTAAAAGCTGATGTTAACTCAGTTGCCCAAAGTTTACCAAGACTGCCAACGGACCATAGTCTGATCAGAGTAAAACTGAAAAGAAAACTGGAATATAAAGGACATCACATGTGCCAAGATGTCAATCCAAGTAAAATAAGATCAGCACTTGTTTGGTTGAAAGAAAACAACCCTGAATACGAAGATATTGACATTAACTTTGAAGCTTTTGACAACATGTTAGATGACCAGTTAATTCACAGTGACCACTCCGATGATAATGAAGATGACATACCAGATTCAGGAGATGAATGTACACAAGGTGACAGTGATACCTCCCCCAATGTCAATCATATCCAAGATAATGATGATGTTGCTAATGTTCATGACTTTGACAACGATCTCAATGATGAATCGGTCAATCATGCTGATGACAATAGTATGAATGTAGATAATGTCACTGATGAGTGTGGAGATGATACAAGTTTGCGACACTCCCATAATAGCAATGAAGACGATCATTCTGATAATGAAGATCAGACCAGAGATGACAATGTTGTTGATCGAGATAACATCCCAAGTAATGAAGTCAATGAAAATGAACATGATGTTACAAACACGTCAGCACCGCTGTATTCATTCTTACATGCTGTAGATTTTGCACAGTACGCAGCAGACAAGAGTGATAGCACTATTTTGTCAGTGGCTCCAGGACAAGGCAATAAGCCAGAACACGTTTTAGAAATGGAACCGAAGTGCTTCCCAGTAGAATTTCCAGATGGTTCTAATACGTATAACGAGAGCCGAGAACAAAAGCTTTCGCCTTCTAGATATTTCAATGCCAGGCTCTTTTCAGCTGATAATAGATTTGCCAGGAACCGGAATATATATTCTTTGCTCTCTACTGCACAGAAGTACATCAAATTCATTCAAATGTATCTATTGCTACTAGAATAGGTTGCACAAAAACTTCAGATGGAAAAAAAATCACAGCATCTATGTTACGAGACCACGAACAGGTGAAGCAACTTATTAAAAGAGACGAAGGTTACCGATTCCTGGCTCAACTTAGAGGAACCCCTGCATACTGGGAAAAATCGAAGAAAGATATCTTTGCAATGATTCGTCAACTAGGAATTCCTACTTTCTTTGTGACATTTAGTGCTGCTGATAGACGATGGATCGAAATACATAATTCTATCCTTAAGATGTTAGGAAAACCACCAATGACACCAGAGGAACATAAGAATATGTCATGGGATGAACATTGCGATATCATCATGTCCAATCCAGTTGCAGCTGCCAAACTGTTTCAGGAAAGATTACACACATTTATCAATGACGTGATTATGTCACCAGCTAATCCTATTGGCAAAGTGAAAGACTACTTCTACAGGACAGAATTCCAGCAACGTGGCTGGCCGCATATTCACATGATTGCGTGGGTTGAAAATGCCCCCAAATGGGTGAAGATCCAGATAATGAGGTCCTAGAATTCGTTGATAGATACATATCATGCGAAATTCCACCAGAAACTGATCCTGAATTACATGAAATTGTTACGAGTGTGCAAGTTCACAGTAAAACTCACACAAGATCGTGCAGAAAAACAGGGAAAACATGCCGGTTTAATTTTCCAAAACCACCATCAGACAGAACATTCATTTGCACTCCAACCATGCCAACAGCAGAAAGAGATGAAAATGATGAAGAACATCAGAAAACCCTAGATCGTGAAACGAAAGCAAAAAATATGCTGAACAACATTTGGGAACTTTTGCAGAATCCTGATCATGACTTTGCAGATTTTTATGACGTTCTTTGTTTAGCTGGAATTGGACAAGACGAATTTGAACAGGCACTAGAGACGCTTTCAAAGCGGCAAACCATGTACCTAAAAAGGCGTCTTGAAGACCAATGGATCAACAATTACAACCCAGACCTGATTCGCTGCTGGAATGGCAACATGGATATTCAATATGTACTCGATCCATATGCATGCGTTATGTATATTGTATCCTACATTACTAAATCAGAAAGAGAAATGGGTGACTTGCTCAGAAATGCTCAGAAAGAAGCAGCACAAGGAAACAATGATGCCATACAGCAATTACGAAAGCTTGGAAGTATCTACCTCCAAAACAGAGAAGTTAGTGTCATGGGAGCAGTCTACCTTATCTGTAGTATGCCTTTGCGAAATAGCACACGAAAAGTAATGTTTCTGCAAACTGCGTTAGACGGACAACGGATATCTCTGCCTCTAACACAACTACAAGCAAATGCAGGTAATTCTGAGCAAGTATGGCAGACTACTCAAATTGAAAAATATCTTGATAGACCAAGTACGCCAAAGTACAACAACATGTGCATGGCCACGTTTTACTCAACTCACTATCAAGTGTCGGCCAAATCGGACAATATCAATAGAGACCCAGATGATAACGTAGATGATGAAACCGATGATGACGAAGCGTCTGATCGTCGTGATAAACTAATACAGTTGAACACCCATGGCATCAAGATGAAAGAACGTAAAGGAAAGCCAGCTGTCATTCGTTACCCAAGGGTATCAAAAAAGAAAGACAGTGAGAGGTATCATATGAATATGCTACGTTTATACCTTCCTCATAGGAGTCCAAATATCAAGCCAGATAGTTTTCCCACCTACGAAAGTTATCATATGACTGGATACACAACTATCAACAAAGACAGACTACGAGTTAAAGACGTGGTTGAACAAAACATGTCAGAATTCGAACCGAAAACAGATGAACTAGATGAAGCGTGGGAAGTACTTCAAGAAGTAGAAAATATGGAAGATGCTTGGGCAGGAATTGCTCCACAATCTGAGCAGCAACGTATTGATGATAGATTAAAAGATGTTAGAATCGAAGACTCAGATGATGACTTAGCTGAAATTGAAGTTCCTGAACTTCAACCAGGAAATAGACCTGGCCAACGTGATGCAGGTTTACCAAGGTGTGCTATTGAAACCCGTAATCCAGATATAACTGAAGAACAGGCAGAGACTATGATGCGTCAGCTTAATGATAAACAACGACAGTTATTTAATCATGTTGCTAAATGGTGCGATGAAAAGCCAGAAATCACAGAATAGACCCATTTCATATCTTCCTCACTGGAGGTGCAGGAACTGGAAAATCGCATGTGATCAGATGCATCAGTTACTATGCTCAAAAGAAATTTGCAACAATGACCGAGTCCGCTGATGATGTAACTGTGCTATTAATGTCACATCTTGGAACAGCTGCATATAACATTTCTGGTCAAACCATCTGCACAGCCTTAAAAACAGGTATTAGAATGGCCAAAGATTACAAACCTCTTGGAGAACAAAGTCTCAGCACGCTCCGCACAGTATCAACACGTACAGCTTGTAATTATAGATGAAATATCTATGGTTAGTGCTACTCAGCTATCGTACATTCACGGACGATTACAACAAATCAAAGGAACATCATACACTTCCTACTTTGGCAATGTCTCTATCCTGGCAGTAGGAGATTTCTTTCAATTACCACCAATAAGTCCACCCACACCTTTGTGTTTCCCACACGAAGAACCCTTGAAAGACTTATGGAATTCACTGTTTGAGAAAGTTGAACTAACTGAAATAATGCGACAGCGGGATGATGCAATATTTGCCCAAATGTTGAACCGACTTCGCGTGCGGAAAAAAAACGAACCACTAGAAGAAGCAGACAAGGAACTCTTACGTTCCCGCATAGTTCATGAGCACATTCGGCAAGCACCTTCTGACGCGTTACACTTGTTTTACCTCAACGTGGATGTTGACAGTCACAATGAAACAAAGTTAGCTTCACTAAACACGGAAACATTTACTATCAAAGCAGAAGACGTTGACCAAAAGGGTGGCAGAGTGATCAAAGTCCACGAAACACCACATGACACATCACGTCGAAAAGACGACACATCACTTGTACCTTATCTGAAGTTAGCAGTAGGTGCTAGAACTATGCTAATAGCTAACATTGATGTTCCCGATGGTCTTTGTAATGGAGTATCTGGTACCATTAAAGGAATTGAATTCGGTAACTCCAAGAACATGCCACAGGCTGTCTATGTCAGGTTTGACAGTGACAAAATTGGAAGGAAGGCTCGATCATCACAAGTTATACCACCTGAGTATGTATCGTGTGTCGCTATAATGCCACGCAAGGAAACATTTCAATTGAAAGGAAGAAACTTCAGTACCACAAGAGAACAGATTCCATTGAAACTTGCTTGGGCTGTTACTGTTCACAAAGTCCAGGGACTGACAACTGAACAAGCTGTGATTTCTATGAAATGTTTCAAAGAATCAATGGCATACGTTGCACTTAGTCGAGTGACAACTTTAGAGGGAATGCATTTAACCAACTGTGATTTTTCCCGGATCTATTGCAATCCAGATGTAGCACGATATGTTGCAGAGATGCCTACTTGTGATCTATCCAATGCCAATCCTATGCTACCCATCGATCAGAATAAGTATTTCATAATTGCTCATCATAATATACAGAGCTTACGTCGACACATCGAAGACATGAAGAGCAATACAGAAATTAGGAAAGCACATGTTATTAACCACGACGGTTAAACATTCACGCCCGCCTCGCTAACGATTACGGCAGAGATTGCCTAAAGAAATTTCGGGAATTGGAACTTTTGGATAGGAAAATCGCGAGATTTAGTTGTCATCTGCACTTCTCTCTCCATTGTAAACATCGCGATCTCACTCCACGCAGCATCAGGCTAAAAACATCGATTGCAGGACATAAAGCCCATAATATCATCCAACAAGCGGAAACGGCACTTTTATCTGAAAGGATTCGTCAAATTAACTACAGAATCAGCGCTCTGAAAAATGAGAAACTCGATGTGGAAGAATGGTTGTTTACTCGTATCCCAGCTGATCGCTACGATGACGTAGTGGCATTTACCCAGCATGCCGCGCGGGCCGAGGCCGCCATTTGCAAAGACCGGCAACGAAGGAAATTCGCTGACCTGGAAAACAAATGGAGGAATACACGCGAGTCCAAAGCCAAAACTGTGGAAATATCGCAGGATGAGATCAAAGCGGTTACGGACAGATGGGTTATTAATATCTCGGACCACACGTTGGAAGATAATGAACTTTCACTGCTCCAGAAAGGCCTCAATTTCGCGGTTACGCCGGAGGAAATCCCCACCGATGAAATCATCACCGCGGTGGAAACGGCTGCAAAATTCGTAGGGCTTGCTTCGGAACAGGCGAATAACATGAGGGACAAAACTGCAACGTTACTTCGCAAGGCTGTACCACCGAAAAGCAACATTTCCGGTGAAGAAAGAGGCGCTCTCAAGTGTTTGAAAGACAATCGGGAGATCATGATTGTCCCCGCGGACAAAGGAAGAGCGACGGTAGTTATGAATACCAAGGACTACAAAACTAAAGCAGAAGCCCTGCTTAGCGATGATAAGACATACAAGAAGTTGAAATCCAACCCTACCAGCAAATATAAGAGCAAGCTCATTAAAACTCTTCAACCGTTAAAACAGAGTGGTGCAATCAGTGACTTTAAATACAAGAAATTGTATCCCACCAGTGAGGAGACACCAAAATTCTACGGGCTCCCAAAGGTACACAAGCCCACCATGCCTTTACGCCCCATTGTTGCATGTAGAGGAGCGATCTCATACGAGACTGCAAAATTTACTGCGGAGATTATTGGCCCTCTGGTTGGGCGATCGCCACACCATTTGAAGAACAGTAAGGAGTTGGTTGAGAAATTACAACATGTTCAGCTTACCAATGACGAAATCCTCGTAAGTTATGATGTAACTGCTTTGTTTACTTGCACACCGGTAAATGAATCGCTCCGCATTATTGACACTCGCCTGAGAAATGACACCACCCTTCATGAACGCACTGAACTCAATGTCGATCAGATCATGACTTTGCTTGAGTACTCACTTACCACCACGTACTTTCAATACGACAATGTGTTTTACCAACAAATTGAAGGGGCGGCCATGGGGTCCCCGGTATCCCCAATTGTAGCAAATCTTTTTATGGAGGATTTCGAACAGAAGGCCCTCGCTTCGTTTCACAGCCCCCCAAAATTTTGGGGTCGTTTCGTGGATGATACCCTGGTGATCATCGATAAGAACTTGATCGACGAGTTTACTGAGCACATTAACAACCAACATCATGCCATCAAGTTTACCTTGGACAAAGAGTCGGAAGGCTGCTTACCGATGCTTGATGTATCTGTGTCGCGAGATGATGTGGGCAATTTGAGCTTCAAAGTGTACCGTAAACCAACACATACGGACCAGTATCTGGGTTTCGCGTCCAACCATCCACTGCAACACAAACTTGGAGTAATTCGCACCTTATGTGACCGCGCTAATTCCATTGTCACCAAGGAGGAAGAGCGGACACAAGAACTTGACAAGGTTCGTAGATCTCTGGCCATTTGTGGCTATGAAGATTGGAGCTGGGTTACTGCCAGAAAGAAACGGGAACCCAAACCTCAGTCCAAGAAACAATCAAGTCAACCTAAGGGAGTGTCTCCATCCCTTACATTCCGGGACTATCGGAGTCCATTCAGCGGTTGCTACGGTCTAATGGTATCATCACCCACATTAAACCAACGAACACTATCAGATCTGTTTTAGTCAATCCTAAGGACAAGACGGATAAACTGGACAAGTGTGGTGTGGTGTACCACATCCCCTGTGGTGACTGTACTTCATCGTACATCGGTGAGAGTGCCCGCTCACTTAGGACGCGACTCGTCGAACATGGGAAAACGCCATCATCCCCAGTCAATGAACATGTTTCTGGCTCCGCCCACTCTATTGATTGGGAAGGGTCAAAATTCTGGACAGGGAAGAGAACTGGTTTCGCAGAGGCGTCAAGGAAGCTATACAAATTAAACGCAATGAGAGTGATCTGAACAGAGACAAGGGGCGCCACCACCTTCCCCCCCCCTATGACTCGGTCATCCATTCATCTGACCGTCGGAGGTCAACATCAGTTGCTACTTCCGGTCAGATGACCCAATTTCCCGCTACCAACCAAAACATCAGTCGGCATTGAAGACCAGTGGATGCTGGTCGCAGGCCACCAACCTCCACAACGTAAGTCGTGAGAACTTTGTTTAAATTTGTACTTTCTCCACATGTTATTTGTTTATCAGAAACATGGTTGACAGACAATAGTAGCCTAGACTCTCTTGCAATAGAAGGCTACTCTTTAGAAGCAATACGTTCTACTCGAGGCAGAGGTGTGGCAATTTACATTCAAAATGGTGTCAACTACACAGTAGTGCCCATTCCAAGCGATGTATGTGATGCACTTGCAATTAGGACACGTGGAAACACAAACATGCTAATTACCGTCATATACAAACCCGTTGGAACTAGTACAGGGACATTTTGTACAGAAATGAATAACATCACTGCACAAACTGATTTACTTGATACAGATTATACAGTCTTTGTTGGCGACTTCAATCACAATTTAATGGGAGGTAGAGCAAATGAGTTCCAGTCCTTAAGCCAATACCATCAAGTTATCACAGATCCTACCACGGCTGGCGGCACTCTTCTTGATCATATCTATGTAAAACCATGTCCTGCATTATATTATGCATAGGTACTTAATACGTATTATTCATATCATAATCCGACTTTCATCGCATTTTAGGTATCAGTAATCTGGGAATCGATACCCATAGGCCTATACGAAGAAGTACCCACATCTGCAGCATCACATCTGTATAATTTAGTGCAATGTCTGAAAATTAACCTATAGTAATTATTTAGTGCAATTTATAAATATGTAGTGCAATATTTAATGCAATGTCTGAAATTGAACCTCGGAATTGAACCTGTATAAATTATTATGTGCAATCTGTAGCATTTTATATAGGACGTTTCGTGCAATGTTTAGTTTCCAATATTTGAAAGTAAATCTTTAATATTTAGTACAACCTGTATATTTAGCAAGTTTATAGTGCAATATTTAATGCAATAAATTGAACCTGCATATTAAGTGCAATCTGTAACATTTAGCACGTTTAGTGCAATATTTAGTATACAATATGTGAAATTAAACCTATAATACTTAACATGCTTAGTGAAATATGTAATGCAATATAGTTTAGTGAAAGTTATATTTGCGCGTATTAGTGCGCCTATAACAAATCCTACTTCATATGAAAATGTAGGCAAAAATGTCAGCCTGAATTATCAATAAAATAAACGGATATTTTATTTCTATCCCTCTCAAAGATAATAGTAGCTCTGAAATGTCAAGAACAGGAACAGGGTAGTGGAAATTACTCCACTACCCCCCCCCCCTTCCATTCACCACCGCCGCGCCACAACGAGACCCCATCACCTGGCAAGAATTTTAGCCTTGAAGCGGCAGAAGGAGTATAGGCAACATCTCACGTATAACAACCACAGACATATCGGCTCAGCTCCCAGGGGACATGGCACAGTCGACAGCTTTGGTATCGCACGATGCTATATACGATCTTCTACCTCATCGGACAGAAGAAGGCCACACCAAGACTATGGAATATTACAACGGGGCAGATCATCGAGTTGTCATTTCAAGACGATCGACCAAACATGCTACAAACATTGACAATAACATACTGGAATGAGATTTGAGGATGAAATTCTGTTTCGACGCATGCAGTACCAAGAAAACAATGGCCAATTTACATGTATGTTGTAAGTACATTTTGAATATGTTGACTGATATGACTTAATAACCCATTTAATACCAAGACCAATTCCGGGAGTTAAAACTTACAAAATACTCTTTCTTTTAATATTCAATGAATAGTCCAACTGCAGCCCTGATTAAAACCTTAAACAGTATAGAGGCTGCAATGACCATTATACTTCGTTGTTTTGATTAATAAAAATCATAGATACAAAAAGAATTACATTGTCCATTTCCAAAACTAAAATGAATCTCTTCATAAAATAGCCTGTGTCTTCAGAGATACCACTGTAATCTTAGATTTGTTCTCATTAAACAAATTATATTTGTGTCCAAATCCCTGATATTGGTTAAAATTTTATATTACATTTACCATTTTTTTGCAGGTTTCGTTAAAGGTTTTCCAGACCAACACACGTCCATGGGACCAGGGCTAAGCCTATAGAACTTCATATGAACCAGACCAAGGCCTTATCATGAATATAGGTCCTATAATATATAGGCCTACTAGGCGACAAACTTGATGAGAATTCGGTCAATATATGTCCCTATGTTAGCCTTTCCACGTTTACGGAATATGCGAAGTAAGTCTTCAAATTGGGATTTCAAGATCATTCAAGAAAATCTGTCACAAAAAAGAATAACCAAAGATTCGAGGAATGTTTTACAAATCAGACTTTCGAGGACCAAATTCCTATAGCACATCAGTACCAAGACTTAAAACCCAGCTTGATCTGCAAAAATATTTTGTAAGTACACTTTTTCATTTGATTAATTACAGTTATAATTGATTGATATGATTAATTCCTCAGTGAAACCTTCAAGACATCCAGTTTCTTTTCAAGGTCAATAAAAAATGTTGACCAACTTTTCGAAATTTCCACCAAAAGTCATCAAGAAATGCTAAATTTTGCTCAAATATCTTTTTGTGAAGTTGATCCTAGATACTTCTAATTTTTAATAATTTTTTTTTGGATTTTCTCAAGAAATTAGCATTTTTACCCAAATGTGACCTCCTAGATGGATTCATCAAGTCCTTTCTATTAAAATATGTATATCTTTTATCAGTTTAGCAGTTATGAGGCACAACATTTTCCATAATTCCAGTGTTAAGACCAGTACCACCTTTCAGTGACTAGATATTGAAAACATGGAATATTCGCGGGCATGTTCGACATGTTGAACTAATTCGGATGACTCTGGGATGACCATTGATTTTCATTCATTCATTGGAAATGTTAAATGTCTGAAAAAATTATTTCTATTTTTGTTTTTCTATCATTTTCTTTGCAGCATCTTTCGCAAACACCACCGGCGGAATCCGCCTGAATCCACTAAGGGTCGTGTATGCACTAAAGTTGGTTATCAAAATAGCTTTAAATAGCAACAATGAACGTGGCAAGGAACAATATGAATTTAAAAGGATTTTTTACCATTGGAATTTATATATAACTTTTAAATAGTAAAAATATGCCGTGACCCGTCCACCATTAAGTTAGGCAACAGGTTACGGCGACCAAGAGCCAGGACTTGCCGCTGAAAGCGCCCGTCAAACTCGGATAATAACCCATGCATATCCTGACCAAAATCCAGAAGACTGAACTGCATCTGATGGAGTGCGAGCGCGGTTATGGATCTATTCTGGAAACTAGACTTTCTAACCTGGAATTACTTTTGTGCTTCAATTTGCTGAATGGATTTCTTGTGCTTTTGAGCTTGAATATGTCGGACAGAGCCTGAGACTAGAACAAAGCAGTGTGTGGACTTTTGCAGTAATTTTGTTTCGTAAAAAGTTTTACTACATGCATGGGAATGATTTCCTATGCTGGAATATATTTCGTGTTTGTTTCCTGAACGGACATTAGAATCATGGAAGCTAAAAGGTGAGCTTGTATTCTACGTCATAAACGTTCGCACTTCTTTTTACCTGAGTGCTATTTGCCTATTTCTGCTTTGAAATAATTATAAACTATGGTGAATGACATTTGCACCGGGGACGAAAAGTATCTATTCTGGCCACAGCCGAGTGTCTGTAGCCCACGTCCAGCGTCTGTTGTTATTTTAACAAATGTATCTTTTTGTATCTAACTCTGTACTTAGAAATTTTGTTACTAATCTTTTAAGATACAGCTGTATATATTTCACGTGATCCTATTGAATGTAATAATTACATTGAATGACTTGTAAAATGTTGGTTGATATTAAAGACCCATTCAGTGATTTGCTCATTCAGAAGATTATTATCAAAATTCAGTTATTTACACCATTGTTAGTAGCATACGTGTGCTAACATAGACTGCAAGTGGTTGAGCCAAAAGCTGTGTATTCAAGACAAAATATGACATTTTACATGAAAATGTAATTTCTCTATAGCTCCATTTCGCTCGGATGACTGCATGGGACTTTTTAATGTCATTAAACTGAATAATTTTTTCTAAAGCCATGCTTTATTTTATGAAACTTTGATATGGTTGTAAAAAAACTGTACATCTTGATATGAGACTGGGAAAACAAAAAAAATTGTTTTGCACATGTTTTGTAAATATTTTGCGATACATTTTGTCATAAAACAAGCAAAATAATTATGTAAAATCAGCTGTTTTGATTTTGTTATATTTTTCGATGACTATGTTCACAGACCATCTGCGAGAGTTAATTTTTTTAGAGCATTGCTATGTGCGCGGTGCGTTTGTGCATATATAAGGTCTAGTAACCTACGGATAGTATTGTCTGGGGAAATGATGTACACCTGTGTTTTGGTACACCACTCCCGTAGTTATGGGCGCACCATTTGATACTCAGGAGGGGACGTGGAAGTTTTTAACAAAAAACCTCCCCACTAGTGAGTGAATGAAATATAAAATTCTATTTAGCTGTGTATCAAATGCTGCGCTCCTATTTATGTCACAAACAAGGGTGTTTTTGAAATTATAAGGTGCACTTCTCAGAAATGGGTTTGGTGTATGTGTATAATGTACAAATTGGTATCAATCGGTCTTCTTATTCTCTTTGTTCTTTTGCTCCTGATTGTAAACAATTAGTGCTTGAACATAATCCTTCACAGGCAACGATGACAAACTTTGTATAATACATAATTACATTACTCTTGACAAATTACAGATTCCCAACAAACATAAAACTAAAACCTTTATAATCCAAAACAATTCTATAAAGTGTTGATAACTATAATTATGTAACTGTGATAAAAAGATAAGAAAACGTGTGCTAAATTGCTTGCACCAGAAAATTTTAGTTTTAAATATGTAATTTTCTGTTTGTTTTGAAAATGTTATGCATTATTATTAAATTCACATGTAGAACGTTGCATTTCACTCACTTTTCTACGCGCACGGCATGCATGTCCAGACGGGGTCTCCCCATCCAGAAATAGCCTGATACCCCGCCTGATACCCGGTACCCTCCTTTCATCTTTTCGCTTCCGACTGTCATGCGTAGTCCTGGATCGTATTCACCATTTTGCTCTGATCTTTGCCGCGATACGTACCGATGTATGCGCCGCATTACTCGGGACCGTGTATACTGAACTTGTTTACAGTCATCAGCGAAACTTAAAGTTATGGGCGGGGCTAAAACATTGCCGCTGCAATAACAACAAACAAACAAGTTCGTAGCCGACGGGTTCCTGTAGCGTGTACCATGTGTAGGAGTTGTAAATCGGTCCCAATGCGGATTTTGATTTTCAAAATGTTGGGAAATAAGTGTGATTTTACTTTTAATTTTACAATTAAATCAACAACTTGTCAACACTCACCAAAATTTTCATCGGATTTTGGCAAAATTTAAAGCAAATTCCCATTTTCAACTGTGATGTAGGCCTACATGGTTACTGAGAAATGTGTATTATTATTATTATTATTATTAGTGTTATTATTATTATTGTTATTATTATTATTATCATTTTATTATTATCAAATATTATTATTACTGTTGTTGTTACATTTCAATTCCGTACAAATGACTGATTAAATGTACCAAAGACATTTATCACAGAAAATCATACTCATGTATTCTTTGTATTCTGTTTGTTGTAGTTTTTATGTAGGCCTATCGCAATATCTGGTATACAATGTATTTTACCAAAACAGAACTCATTATTTACCATGATAGATCATGTCATGTGAGGAGTAAAAAAAAAAAAAAAACCAAAAATGAATTTTGTTTATTTCGAAAAGTAAACAGGAAATTGACTTTGCTTTCACATATGCATTGCTACTATCCAGTGCCTGCAGTAGATTTTTAGATTCGGGATCAAAGGTCATTAAGGGGTAACATGTTGAAAATATTTATGACCCCAAAGGTCAAAGTTAAGCGGTCAAAGGTCAAACTTTAAGACTGGCATTTCCGGCCCCGGCTAGGTCCAGATCTGTAGCCAGATCTAGTCTTTCTTTCTTCTTTCTTCTTTCTTCTGGCAACCAATCAACTGCATCTAGCTTCGCAAAGGATTGACAGATTTCAACCAAAGTTGACCCAAATGACCACTGGGCTAGGCCAAACCTTCCATTTGACTTTGACCTCGCTGTGACCTTTGACCTAGCTATAATGGTCAAAAATGAGATTTCACAAAAAATGCTACTCCTTCCACAAATTTCATGCAATGATCATGTGACTCATGCATATGAATCAACATGTGGCAGTGCTTAAAACTTCCTAAAAAGAATTGAGGTCAAAGGTCATTAAGGGGGTCATTTCCGGTCTGAAAGCTAAAAATATTCAAAAAATCACTGTCTTTACAAAATATATAGCAGAGAGTCGCCATTAGCACACATGCATTGCTACTAGCCAGGGTCTTTAGGATGCCTACAGGTTTGGGGTCAAAGGTCATTAAGGGGTTACTTCCGGTCAAAAACCAAAAATGTTCAAAAAATTTTTATCTCAAAATGTAAACAGACCAGAATAATATAACCAACATACATGAATCAGTGTTACCTGATGTATGCATGGTATTTTTATTTTGGGGGTCAAAGGTCATTAAGGGGTCACTTCCTGTTTTTAGCTGAATAACTTCAAGAATTTTTATCTCAAGAACTGAACATGTTAGAATTTTTTAATTAAAATTGAAACAATGCATTTTGTCGGTGTACATAAGGTTTTTTTACATTGAGGTCAAAGGTCATTAAGGGGGTCAAAAGGTCAATCAAAATTTTCAAAAATCAAAATCCATGTATAAGTTCCGATTAAGCTGAAATTCACCAGGAATATTTCTTATGACATCCTAAGCACAATGTAAGAGCAGTTGACCCCATCCCTGACCCAGGGGTCAAGTTATAGGGGTCAAATCGCGGCTTGTATTCAGCGTCTGTTGACTCTAGTTTCTTACAAGCCGACGACGGATGTCGGCTTGTTCTGTCTCTTCTCAATTCTTCTTCTTTCTTACCTAGCCGGGACACCGGCTAGGTCTTGTGATGCTATCGGATCTTTCTTTCTTCTTCTGGCAACAAATTCAAAATGCTTCTTCTCCTACATGTTACATCCTACAATGACGTCACTTGCACATATGCATCGGCTATATCCAGTGTCTATAGGATGTTCACAAATTTGGGGTCAAAGGTCATTAAGGGGTCATTTCCGGTATAAAACGAAATATCTTCAAAATGCTTCTTCTGCCACAAATTACATAGTACGATGATGTCACTTACACATATGCATCGGCTATATCCAGTGCCTATAAGTTATTCACAGAATTTGGGTCAAAGGTCATTAAGGGGGTCATTTCCGGTCTGAAAGCTAAAAATATTCAAAAAATCACTGCTTTTACAAATTACATAGCAGAGTGTTGTCATTAGCACACATGCATTGCTACTAACCAGGGTCTTTGGGGTGTCTACAGTTTTGGGGTCAAAGGTCATTAAGGGTTACTTCCGGTCAAAACCAAAAATCATCAAATATGTTCATTTTTTAAATCTCAAAACCAGAGTGATATAAACTCCATATAATGCATTAGTGTTACCCGATGTATGCACGGTATTTTTATTTTTTGGTCAAAGGTCATTTAGACGTCATTTCCGGTTTTAAGCTAAATAACTTCAAGAATTTTTATCTCCATAACTAAGCATAGTAGATTTTTTTTATTTAAACTGTAACGATGCATTTTCTCGGTGTATATAGGATTTTTTTTTTATATTGGGGTCAAAGGTCATTAAGGAGGTCAAAACGTCAAATTTGCAAAAAAATGTTTAAAATTACGGAAAAGTAGCTGTATCTCAGCCTATTGAAGACGGATAAAGCCCCTACATGCTACAGTGATGCACCATTAATGGTGTGAGATGTCCATAATAGCCGCTTAGCCGGTCAAAGGTGAAACTTTAAGTTAAGACTGGCATTTCCGGCCCGGCTAGGTCCAGATCTGTAACCAGATCTAGTTCTTTCTTCTTGCACAGCCGCCATCGGCGCTGTGCATTCTTTTTACCGCGTTCTTCTTCTTCTTACACAGCCGTGACGTTAGTCACGGCTGTGTCTTTTTTCTTACAGGTTCTTTCTTCTTTCTTTCTTCTTTCTTTCTTCTTTCTTTCTTCTTTCTGCCGACCACTACATTTGCTCTAGCACTTACATGCTTACGCCGATTTTGACCTAACTTGGTCACAACCATCATTGCCCATGCCCCTACATGTCATATGAAACTCGTGGGGTCAAAGGTCACGCAGGGGTCATAGGGGTCAAAAACGTGATTTCAACTCAAAATGCTTCTTCTCCTACAGATTACGTATGACGGTGACCCCACTTGCACACATGCATTACTATTACCCAGTGTCTATGGGGTCCTCACAGATTTGGGGTCAAAGGTCATTAAGGGGTCACTTCCGGTATAAAACGAAAAACCTTCAAAATTTTTTATTTGCTAACAAAAACATAGGACAGTAACGGTATGTTCACACATAAATTGTAATTACCCTGTGTATATGTGGTATTTTTCACTTCCGGTATAAAACGAAAAACCTTCAAAATTTTTTATTTGCTAACAAAAACATAGGACAGTAACGGTATGTTCACACATAAATTGTAATTACCCTGTGTATATGTGGTATTTTTGTATTTAGGGTCAAAGGTCATTAAGGGGCCACTTCCGGTACAAAACGAAATACCTTTAAAATGCTTCTTCTCCCACAAAATACGTAGGACAGTAACACCACTTGCATACATGCATTGCTATTATCCAGTGTCTATGGGGTCCTCACAGATTTGGGGTCAAAGGTCATTAAGGGGTCACTTCCGGTATAAAACGAAAACCTTCAAAATTTTTTATTTGCTAAGAAAAACATAGGACAGTAACGGTATGTTCACACATACATTGTAGTTACCCTGTGTATATGTGGTATTTTTTTATTAAGTGTCAAAGGTCATTAAGGGGCCACTTCCGGTACAAAACGAAATACCTTTTAAATGCTTCTTCTCCCACAAATTACGTAGGACAGTAACACCACTTGCATACATGCATTGTTATTACCCAGTGTCTATGGGATCCTCACAGATTTAGGGTCAAATGTCATTAAGGGGTCACTTCCGGTATAAAACGAAAAACCTTCAATTTTTTTTATTGCTAAGAAAAACATAGGACAGTAACGGTATGTTCACACATGAATTATGGGTACCCAATTCATATGCGGTATTTTTTTATTTGGGGTCAAATGTCATTAAGGGGTCACTTCCGGTCTGAGACGAAAAACCTTCAAAATGCCCCTTCTGCCACAAGTAACATAGCAAAGTGGTGCCACATGCACCCATGCATTGACATTAGCCAATGTCTTTGGCCGTTTTCATATATTTTGTGGTCAAAGGTCATTAGGGGTAACAACACGGCTGTGTTCGTGGGTTAGACCACAGCTTAGTCTAGTTACACAGCCGTGACGTCAGTCACGGCTGTGTCTTTTTTCTTACAGGTTCTTTCTTTCTTTCTTTCTTTCTGCCGACCACTACATTTGCTCTAGCACTCACATGCTTACACCAATTTGGACCTAACTTGGTCACAACCATCATTGACCATGCCCCTACTTGTCACATGAAACTCGTGGGGTCAAAGGTCATGCTGGGGTCATAGGTGTCAAAAACGTGATTTCAACTCAAAATGCTTCTTCTCCTACAGATTACGTATGACGGTGACCCCACTTGCACACATGCATTGCTATTACCCAGTGTCTATGGGGTCCTCACAGATTTGGGGTCAAAGGTCATTAAGGGGTCACTTCCGGTATAAAACGAAAAACCTTCAACAATTTTTATTTGCTAAGAAAAACATAGGACAGTAACGGTATGTTCACACATAAATTATAATTACCCTGTGTATATGTGGTTTTTTTTTATATTTAGGGTCAAAGGTCATTCAGGGGCCACTTCCGGTACAAAACGAAATACCTTTAAAATGCTTCTTCTCCCACAAATTACGTAGGACAGTAACACCACTTGCGTACATGCATTGTTATTACCCAGTGTCTATGGGGTCCTCACAGATTTGGGGTCAAAGGTCATTAAGGGGTCACTTCCGGTATAAAACGAAAAACCTTCAATTTTTTTTATTTGCTAAGAAAAACATAGGACAGTAACGGTATGTTCACACATGAATTGTGGGTGCCCAATTCATACGTGGTATTTTTTTATTTGGGGTCAAATGTCATTAAGGGGTCACTTCCGGTCTGAGACAAAAAACCTTCAAAATGCCCCTTCTGCCACAAGTAACATAGCAAAGTGGTGCCGCATGCACCCATGCATTTACATTAGCCAATATCTATGGCCGTTTTCATATATTTTGGGGTCAAAGGTCATTAGGGGTAACAACACGGCTGTGTTCGTGGGTTAGACCACAGCTTAGTCTAGTCTTTCTTCTTTCTGCCGACCACTTCATTTGCTCTAGCACTTACATGCTTACACCGATTTTGACCTAACTTGGTCATAATTATCATTGACCATGCCCCTACATGTCATATGAAACTCGTGGGGTCAAAGGTCACGCAGGGGTCATAGGGGTCAAAAACGTGATTTCAACTCAAAATGCTTCTTCTCTCACAGATTATATAGGACGGTGACACCACTTGCACACATGAATTGTTATTATCCCGTGTCTATGGGGTCCTCACAGATTTGGGGTCAAAGGTCATTAAAGGGTCACTTCCGGTATAAAACGAAAAATCTTCAAACATTTTTATTTGCTAAAAAAACATAGGACAGTAACGATATGTTCACACATGAATTGTGGTTACCCAATTCATATGTGGTATTTTTTTATTTTGGGTCAAAGGTCATTGAGGGGTTACTTCCGGTCTGAGACGAAAACCTTCAAAATGCCCCTTCTGCCACAAATAACATAGCAAAGTGGTGCCACGTGCACCCATACATTGACATTAGCCACTGTCTATGGGCGTTTTTATATATTTTGGGGTCAAAGGTCATTAAGGGGTCACAACACGGCTGTGTTCGTGGTCTTAGACCACAGCTAAGTCTAGTTCTTTCTTCTTTCTTTCTGCCGACCACTACATTTGCTCTAGCACTTACATGCTTGTACCGATTTTGACCTAACTTGGTCACAACCATCATTGATCATGCCCCTACATGTCACATGAAACTCGTGGGGTCAAAGGTCACGCTGGGGTCAAAGGGGTCAAAAACGTGATTTCAACTCAAAATGCTTCTTCTCCTACAGATTACGTATGACGGTGACCCCACTTGCACACATGCATTGCTATTACCCAGTGTCTATGGGGTCCTCACAGATTTGGGGTCAAAGGTCATTAAGGGTCACTTCCGGTATAAAACGAAAAACCTTCAAAATTTTTTATTTGCTAAGAAAAACATAGGACAGTAACGGTATGTTCACACATAAATTGTAGTTACCCTGTGTATATGTGGTATTTTTTTATTTAGGGTCAAAGGTCATTAAGGGCCACTTCCGGTACAAAACGAAATACCTTTAAAATGCTTCTTCTCCCACAAATTACGTAGGACAGTAACACCACTTGCATACATGCATTGTTATTACCCAGTGTATATGGGGTCCTCACAGATTTGGGGTCAAAGGTCATTAAGGGTCACTTCCGGTATAAAACGAAAACCTTCAATTTTTTTATTTGCTAAGAAAAACATAGGACAGTAACGGTATGTTCACACATGAATTGTGGGTACCCAATTCATATGTGGTATTTTTTTTATTTGGGGTCAAATGTCATTAAGGGGTCACTTCCGGTCTGAGACGAAAAACCTTCAAAATGCCCCTTCTGCCACAAGTAACAGCAAAGTGGTGCCACATGCACCCATGCATTGACATTAGCCAATGTCTATGACCGTTTTCATATATTTTGGGGTCAAAGGTCATTAGGGGTAACAACACGGCTGTGTTCGTGGGTTAGACCACAGCTTAGTCTAGTTCTTCTTCTTTCTTCTTTCTTCTTCTGTCAACATTATGATATCAGCCATCGTAGCCACATACTTTCATGGATTTCAACCAAACTTAAACACAATCATCACTGGCACTGGCTACAAATGTCACATGATCAACTTCCGGTCAAATGTCATCCACTTCCGGTCAATGGCCAAAACTTGGATTTTCACTAAAATGCTACTCCTCACACATATTACATAGCACCGTGACGTCACTTACACACATGCATCATCTATAGCCAGTGTCTAACAGTTCCTCACAGAATTGGGATCAAAGGTCATTAAGGGGTCACTTCCGGTAAAAGTCTGAAAAATTTGTAACAAATATTCAAAAAATCACTGTCTTTACAAATTACATAGCAGAGCGTCGCCATTAGCACACATGCATTGCTACTAGCCAATGTCTTTAGGATGCCTACAGTTTTGGGGTCAAAGGTCATTAAGGGGTTACTTCCGGTCAAAACCAAAATTATCAAAAAAAATTAAAATTTTTATCTCAAAATGTAAACAGACCAGAGTAATATAACCATCATACATGAATCAGTGTTACCTGATGTATGCATGGTATTTTTATTTTGGGGGTCAAAGGTCATTAAGGGGTCACTCTCTGTTTTTAGCTAAATAACTTCAAGAATTTTTATCTCAACAAATAAACATAGTAGAATTTTTTAAATAAAATTAGAACAATGCATTTTGTCGGTGTACATAAGGTTTTATTTTCATTGAGGTCAAAGGTCACTAAGGGGGTCAAAAGGCCAATCATAAATTTAAAAAAAAATCAAAATCCATGTATAAGTTCCGATTAAGCTGAAATTCACCAGGAATATTCCTTATGACATCCTAAGCACTATGTAATATTTTTTTGGGGGTCAAAGGTAATTAAGGGATCACTTCCGGTTTTCACAGATTCGGGGTCATAACTCATTTGTCACTGCTGGCTGTGCATCCTCGCGGTCGCAGGCGAACGCAATCAGATCTCGTTTCTTCTTTCTTCTTCTGGCAACCAATCAACTGCATCTAGCTTCGCAAAGGATTGACAGATTTCAACCAAAGTTGACCCAAATGACCACTGGGCTAGGCCAAACCTTCCATTTGACTTTGACCTCGCTGTGACCTTTGACCTAGCTATAATGGTCAAAATGTGATTTCACAAAAATGCTACTCCTTCCACAAATTTCATGCAATGATCATGTGACTCATGCATATGAATCAACATGTGGCAGTGCTTAAAACTTCCTAAAAAGAATTGAGGTCAAAGGTCATTAAGGGGTCATTTCCGGTCTGAAAGCTAAAATATTCAAAAAATCACTGTCTTTACAAAATATATAGCAGAGAGTCGCCATTAGCACACATGCATTGCTACTAGCCAGGGTCTTTAGGATGCCTACATGTTTGGGGTCAAAGGTCATTAAGGGGTTACTTCCGGTCAAAAACAAAAAAAGATAAAAAAAATTTTATCTCAAAATGTAAACAGACCAGAATAATATAACCAACATACATGAATTAGTGTTCCCTGATGTATGCATGGTATTTTTATTTTGGGGGTCAAAGGTCATTAAGGGGTCACTTCCTGTTTTTAGCTGAATAATTTCAAGAATTTTTATCTCAAGAACTGAACATGTTAGAATTTTTTAATTAAAATTGGAACAATGCATTTTGTCGGTGTACATAAGGTTTTTTTTACATTGTGGTCAAAGGTCATTAAAGGGGTCAAAAGGTCAATCAAAAATTTTCAAAAAATCAAAATCCATGTATAAGTTCCGATTAAGCTGAAATTCACCAGGAATATTTCTTATGACATCCTAAGCACAGTGCAAGAGCAGTTGACCCCATCCGTAACCCAGGGGTCAAGTTATAGGGGTCAAATTGCGGCTTGTATTCAGCGTCTGTTGACTCTAGTTTCTTTCTTTCTTCTGGCAACCAATCAACTGCATCTAGCTTCGCAAAGGATTGACAGATTTCAACCAAAGTTGACCCAAATGACCACTGGGCTAGGCCAAACCTTCCATTTGACTTTGACCTCGCTGTGACCTTTGACCTAGCTATAATGGTCAAAATGTGATTTCACAAAAATGCTACTCCTTCCACAAATTTCATGCAATGATCATGTGACTCATGCATATGAATCAACATGTGGCAGTGCTTAAAACTTCCTAAAAAGAATTGAGGTCAAAGGTCATTAAGGGGTCATTTCCGGTCTGAAAGCTAAAATATTCAAAAAATCACTGTCTTTACAAAATATATAGCAGAGAGTCGCCATTAGCACACATGCATTGCTACTAGCCAGGGTCTTTAGGATGCCTACAGGTTTGGGGTCAAAGGTCATTAAGGGGTTACTTCCGGTCAAAAACCAAAAATGTTCAAAAATTTTTATCTCAAAATGTAAACAGACCAGAATAATATAACCAACATACATGAATTAGTGTTCCCTGATGTATGCATGGTATTTTTATTTTGGGGGTCAAAGGTCATTAAGGGTCACTTCCTGTTTTTAGCTGAATAACTTCAAGAATTTTATCTCAAGAACTGAACATGTTAGAATTTTTTAATTAAAATTGAAACAATTCATTTTGTCGGTGTACATAAGGTTTTTTTTACATTGAGGTCAAAGGTCATTAAAGGGGTCAAAAGGTCAATCAAAAATTTTCAAAAAATCAAAATCCATGTATAAGTTCCGATTAAGCTGAAATTCACCAGGAATATTTCTTATGACATCCTAAGCACAGTGCAAGAGCAGTTGACCCCATCCGTAACCCAGGGGTCAAGTTATAGGGGTCAAATTGCGGCTTGTATTCAGCGTCTGTTGACTCTAGTTTTTCTTTCCTTTTCTTTCTTTTTTTTTTTTTTTCTTCCTCTCTTTCAAAAGAATTATTTTGATCAATACCAGTTAAGCAGGCGATTGGTATGATTGAACTCCATGCATTTTGTATGTCTTGTGGAGCGTGTCTGGAGGATGATTTGAACTAATGACCTTCCGTGCAAACACCCTATTGTATAATGTTATAATTTCTATATGAAATTTTAAATTGATAGATCTTGATTGCTTGATTCCCTGTTCCATGTATCAATGTTTGTGTTTCCTTCAACATGTTTGATTTTGTTTTCATCTCCTATTATAGACATTCATAGGCCTAATAACTGCATATGCATATTTCGCACCCTCGGTTCAATAAAGCCGTTCATATGAAGTTCACCATAGGATATTTTATTTGTATAATTTACAAACTATTTAATTTTTGAATCCCTCCCTCCCCCACCGATCAATGTTGGAGCAAACATAGAGCACATTAAAAAAATGCGGCGTTTGTAATGCAACATTGAATAAGGGGAGCGGGGAGAGTCATTAAACTATGGAAGCATCCCAGCAAATTATCACTTGATTGTAGTTATATATAGAACGCAAGGATGACGGTTGAAACTTAAATTCCTCATTTAAAACAATGTGACAGGTGGTTGATACGCTAATTAACATTTCTCATTCATTTGGATGAGAAAATTTTCGCAAGGATGACGGTTGAAACTACATGTGGTTGATACGCTAATTAACATTTCTCATTCATTTGGATGAGAAAATTTTCAATTCTCTTACTTTTGTCCAATTCTCATCGCTTTGAAAGAATTCTCATTTTACATTTTCTACTAGTGGTAGTGATGATGAGGTGGACAGTGTTTGTTAATGGGGGGGGGGCGGTGTGAAGGAAGCTTTTTCCCAAAATATGATCATCTAGGATCATCAGTAGGACATATCTTTCTAATACAAAATCTTTTTAAAGTAATTGCTTTTGAAAGTATCTTCTATTTGCTTCTATGGGGGTGGGTGAATAACTTAATTCTAGAGACAATTTTAATATCTCTTTTCTTTCAACACTTCAAGTTTTAATAATCATCACAACAAGAACGTGCACGGGGATTCAACTTCAATAGGCCTAGCTAGCTACATCATCAACAAAATACACGACATGGTCATAACATTTAGTGGTAGGTGTTGTCCAACTTCATCTAGCAATGTAGAGCATTGGCGATTATTTATCTTCTCAAAGGAATGTTCACAAAGAAAGGGATTTTGATTTGATTCCATGAATGAGACAGATAAACATGTTAAATAATACAATTTGCATTCCTGAAGCGATAAAAGGAGCTTATTTACCACTATACAAACAAGACAAATATTGGTCTTATTTCATCATGTACATAGCATATGAAACTTGGACAACACCTACCAATAAATATTTTTATGTGTGGAACAACGATTAGTCCTTGCTCCCCACATAGATGCAATGATATAGACCGTTTTCACATCTGTCCACTGCCACTTTATTTCTTTTTTGAACCTGTATTCCTCGCACAGTTTTGCCTTTGGTTAATATTTAAATCTCGCGCGTGTGACGGTTGGCTGGTTAACATTTAAATCTCGCGCTCCATGATCAGATTTGTTTTCGGTCTTTTGGTGAAAAACAAGTCATCATCAAACTATGACTGCTTGTGTATAGCCTATGAATAGGGTATTGCTAGGCAAACAATCACAGCAAACATGCCAAAATCCTCCCATTTCTCCTCCATTTACACACATATAAACCCATCCCTTAAGTTTATCTTTCTATAATTTAACTAGATTATGGATTTTCATGAATGTGGTTTTAAATTAAAGAATATATTTAACAGATTTATTTAAGTGGAATCTTTAATTATATTTACGTATGCAATATTGCTTAAAACTACACGTAAGTTGTAGTTCTGTATGTGAAATAATTAATTTCCCGATGTATCTTAATAAATAATAGAAAAGTAAACTTAATACGAAGATTTTCAATTGCGATTTTCTCGAAATGCGTGTTTTTCACCAGTATGTGATGCGTCCGACGATTTCATCATTCATTTCATTCGGCTGCGAAGCCGACCACTACAAAGTCTCTCCATGTACTACGATTTGAAGGCAAAGTGGCATCTGGCAGTAATCAGTTGTCAAAGTCCCCCAACAGTTTGTGCATAAATAAGACAAGTAGGATGTTCTTTGCCTTCCAGTACAGGTCTTCTTTTACCATGTAATGGGGTGTAGTGAGCACATCTTCCTGTATCCTCAGGATATGTCCCAGGAATCGTAGTTGTAATTTGACAGAGTTGATAAGACTAGGCACAGTGTTGGTGATGGTATAGATCCTTTCATTACTAACATGGTCAGTGCGCTTGATGTTCAGCATTATCCTGATAACATGATGTACCAAAGCGTTGATTTTTTTTCATGCCAGTACCCAGCAAACACGAAAACGTTTTAAAAACGTTTAAAAAAAAAAAAGTTATATTTTGGCTTTTGGTTTAGGTAAAAACGTTTTAATAACATTAAAATGTCGGGTTATATAAAGGTCATGATAACGTTTTAAAACGTTTTGTATGAAAACACACTACAACAATATTTTTAAATGTTTTCAACAAATGTTATTGTAAACTATTTTTGCAAATATTTTTGCCAAATATTGTATCAATACTTAAATAACATTATGTTAAAATATTTGAACCCAGTAAACACAGAAATGTTCTTAAAATGTTTTTTCAAAACCTTTTAATAACATTTAAATGTCGGGTTATATAAAAGGTCATGAAAACGTTTTTAAACGTTATTGAAAATATTTTGGGCAAACATTTTCGCAAAATATTTTTTCAACCCCCAAATAACAGTCTGTTAGAATGTTTTGTATCAAGTTTTCAAGAATGTTTTTGGAATGTTATTAAAACGTTTTTATACCCTTTATATAACCCGACTATTAAACGTTTTCTGTAAAACATTTTTGTTTGCTGAACAGTAGATTATCAAAAATGTTATGCAAACGTTTTATACTCTTAATATACCCTTTATATAACCCGACATTTAAACGTTTTCTGACAACCTTTTATAACCTTTTGCGAATGATGTCGAAAACGTTTTGTGTTTGCTGGGTAGATATCACCCAGGACTCGCAGCCATATCATTTTGTATATTTTATATTGTTCATTATCTGTATTTATGTAATAGTGATCTTGATGATGTGTTTTAATAATTTAAATGTGAATTTAATTTGTGTATAAATCGTAGGCCTGTAAGATGTATGGATGATGCGTGTTGAGGGGATGAAAGGGTATGACATTATGCATGGTGAATTGGGGTGTGTGTGGGGGTGAGTGAGTGAGGGGTGAGTGGAGTGATACATGTTTGTTTCATGGTGCGATGAGGCGGTAGTAGTTTACATGTGGGCGTTTGTAAATGCCTCCAAACGAGGACACGGGGGTGACACTAAATTCACGGTTATTCTATCAAGCACGCAAACCTATGACAAATCCCGCTGGTTTGCTTGGTAGAAAATGAGTCCAGTTATCGATCGGTTATGAATATATTATGTTCGACCCCTTGATCATGTTAATTACGGTTGACAAAAAAAACCGCCATTCAGTTTTGCGAACTTTGTCTGTTCAATGCGAGTACCAAGCTTGAAAGTGCGTCCTCTATGAGAGCTGAGACCACTGACCTCCCTGACCTCGTTTGTTTTTGTTTCCTCGTGTGATGATAAATATCATTCAATCTATAGTTATCGGACGTACACGTTGTTTATTACCGCCCTAAGCAGTTTGTTTTTAAAAACAAGTAAATAATCATTACTCGCCATTCTATTTGATCTTGTGCATTTCCCAAATCACGTAATAAATTGAAACGCCCTCAATTGAGCTGAGGCCACTGATTATATAATCACCCGAGTGTTTTAATTTTGATTTATACACTACCGCGTGTGAGCCGGTTAGTAATATTAATGAAGTGACACACTGATGCACGGCGTTTATAGCACTTGTAGGCTACATTGCACTGATATGTCAGTTGCTGAATTACGTGTATAGGCCTACTAGAAGAATTTAGGTCTATCAAAAGAATGATTGAATGATTTTGGAGTTTATCAAGGGCTGCGTGTAATAATTCTGAGCCGGGGGGGGAGGAGAAGGGGGATTTTTTGCACACATTTATGGTAGGCCTACGCCTATTAAATAAAACGCTCCGAAAAGGCTTAGGATAACAGTACGCGTCCGGAAACGCTTAAATATGCAAATTGTCTTTTGAACAAAACCAAATTCTTCGCCTGTTTAATAGGCCTATGGTCAATAATCGGTCAAGTTTGTTCAAAATAATATATTTCTTTACGGTAAGCCTATAGGAGGGCCTATCCACCAATCTCATGAATCTATTTAATTTAAGGTTTGCGGGATCCCAATAATTTGGATGTGCAAGGAGGGATGGGGGTGTCACAATTTTATTTGCAGATAAGCGATTTTTGGCAGGCCGGTGGGGGGCATTTTTGACACACGTTTGGAATTTTATCACCGGGGACCCATAATGAGCCCCCGGGGTAAAATTTCCGAACGGCCCGCCAAAATTCCCTCCCCGCTCTCAGCCTGCCAAAAATCGCTTGCACCCCCCTCTCGGTCCGCCAAAAATTCTTAGCGACCCCCCTTGCACATGCCAAATTTTTGGGATCCATTTGCAAACATTATACCGGTATCATGCGGTATGGCTTGTTGTGTTGCGAGCGCAGCGAGCAGGAAACTTTGCATATTAAAGCGTTTCCGTACTGTTTTCCGAAGCCTTTTTAGAGCGTTTTATTTAAAACGCACCCCAAGGATGTGTGCCAAAAATCGCTTCCCCCCCCCTCTCAGGTGGCCAAAAATTGCTTGCCCCCCTTGTGGCTCGCCAAAAATTCTTGCCCCCCAATTTTACCCTATAATTATTGCACAGCCCCTAATGATTTCAAAAGAGAAATAGGCCTACAACAATTTTATGAAAACAAAACAAAAACATTAAGAGAAGGGAATTGAGTGGTTGATTGATTTACTGACCACATATTATTTCACACAATATTATTTTGTAAGATGGATGATCACTGAATCTGTCATTATGGTAAAATAGACAGTGGTGACGGACTGACGGTAGATTTCTTGGCATTGGTGGGTGAATTAATTTTTCTGAAATAAATGCTAGCAATAAATTGCCATTTTGAAGTTAAAGTGAGACAGGTGTCAAGAGAAATCAAAAAATCATCATTATATCAATGTGTTTTTCATTATTAGACACATTAACATAATGCACTTTTGATAATACATTAAACAAAATTTTAAAAGTTATGCATATCGGATAAAAAGATTTAAAAACAACGTTTTTTTAAATTTTCAAACGCGTTTTTTACACATTTCATTTTTTACCATATTTCGACCTGAGATAAAATGTAGCTCCAAAAGTATACCCACCATAATAGGCCTTAAACTTTGCATATATTGTCTTTAGACTATTTTCTACTGCATGCACCTACAATCAAATTGATCTTTCTGGGACATTTATAAACTATTTGGTCAAATTTACAAAATTGAAATAATTTAAATAATATTGTTCATGATATAATTAATTGGGTTGTTTTGTCATCAGAATGAGATTAATTTTAAGTGAGCGAGTGATGAAGTGAGTATAAATGTTAGTGATTAAATAATAAATAAAATAATAAATAAATAAATAAATAAATAAATAAATAAATAAATAAATAAATAAATAAATAAATAAATAAATAAATAAATAAATAAATAAATAATAAATTATAGTATAGACAAGTTATTGTAATATATTTTTTTCCAATAGAGGCGTAACATTCTGTTTCAAAATAGTTATTTAAATTTATTTGATTATTTTCTAACTTAAATATTTTCTTTAGAGCAAAGACAAATATTTTCCCTTTTCTCTAGTAGAGCTTTCTCCAATTTGAGCCCTAAATAAAACTATGCTTCTTTTATTATTGATTTAATTTCACGATTTATTCCATTGAGCAATATCAAGGATTAAAATCACACGTCTCACATCAGGTAGTTACTTGGCTTAGCGGTCGTACGCTGTGCCTTTCAACCGAGAGGTACCGAGATCGATTCCCGCCTCTGCCTACTATTTTGTTCAAGACTGGAAAGAATGAAGATTATTTGACTTTAGAACACTTAATTATTCATGACTTACCCTACGCGGTGGTGTAAAGTGCTACCGGTAAACATGAATATGAATTTATAACACAATGGCTAATTTAAATAAGAATGCGGCCTCATGCTAATTAGGGAGTGCCTCTTCCTATCAATTATTCCATGACGAGGACCTACATTATGGATACACACCTCGGTTTGTTACTATGACCAGGATGACGTAAATGATGCAAATATGATATGATAGTATGGGAGGGCGGGTTAGTGTAGTGGTCTTCTCACTCGCTTCTCACCACTGTGGCCGGGGTTCAATTCCCCGCGGTGCCACATGTGAGTTTGGTTGCCGATCCATGCTCGTCCTCGCATGTTTTTCTCCGGGTTCTTCGGTTTTCCTCCTGCATCTAAAATCGGACCTCTTCCCATATCCCTGTCCCGTCATATCCGGATGGCATCCCTTGAATAAATAAATAAATAAATAATACTAAAGCCAATACTTCCACTATTCGTAATGCAAATCTAATAGTTTTCTCTCTGCTCATTCGTCAGTGAAATAGGTTTGAGACATATGAAGTAAGTCTATTTATGCAAAAATAGGGCATAAATCCGCAACCCTGCTTTCTCGGGTATGACAATAATTAACGATTAGCTAGAGTCTCTCACTTGTAACGTGATTTCCAATTTGAATTGTATAGAATAATCCTTCAATTTTAAACTAGTCCTTCTCCGTTTGAAATATCCCATTCTATATGCTATTTACTACACTTCATTAGAAATTTAAAAAATCACTAATGTTTTCAAAATCGCAAAGACTTCAAACATTCAAAATCGCCAATGGTATATCGGAACTACAAGAAAAACCTTTTAAGGGAGCTCACCGCCACGCTGCCTCTCTCCATCGAATACTGAGATAAATTTACAAGAAGCGCGCTGAAAAATTGTAATCCTCCATAAGATAAGATTAAGAAAAGAAGGGGGTACTACACCCCTCGCCAATTTTGTGCCTATTTTTGCATTTTTCTCAAAAATTATAGCGCATTGTTATTGATTTATTGATCAAATATTGGTTTTCCCTTATTTGTGACTGTAACTCCATAACTGTTGTCTGTGCTGGAATAAAATGTCCAGTGCAGTAGTTGTAGTCCTTGCCCCTATAATATGCATATCTTACTTGTCACTAATGCGCTATAATTTTAAAGAAAAATGCAAAAATAGGCACAAAATTGGGCAGGGGTGTAATACCCCCTAAAGTGGATGAAATAGCCAGCTTATAAGAAATAGCATACCTCTTTGGAGTTTTGCAATAGTTAAAGAACGGGGAGGGGTTAATGCTTGCCCCTCACCCCTCGGCACGTCATAAAGAAAATCAGTAACTCGTTTTTAAGGTTATACGAGGTATTGTTGGTCGAAAAAAGCAAAAAAAAAATCGATTTTCATTATCTGAATCAATATATTATTGAAAAATAACACTTTGGTGTTTTGCAAAAGGTCATTCTACAAATCATATACTTTGAAAACCTGTTTAATTAATTAATTGTTTTTAAAGAGAAATGTACGTTTTACAAATTAGTGTTGTTGTTTCAGCCCTCTTCAATCCGCTATTTCACATATTGCACAAATTGCACCAATTGCGCTCAAAAGATAAGCAACGCGTCGTTCTGAATTTCTTTTTATTGTCTGTGATGTCACTTAATAGCTTAAAATAAACAAACAAAAAACTACCCTTTAAACCTTGTGATACAGGTTAAAAGCACTGCGTAAATGGAAAAGGATTTTCATATAGAAAAGCCTTATTTATTTGAATATGTCAGAAGAAGGTAGCTTGAAAAAAATAACTTTACTTTGATCTGTGCGTTACGGTTAAAGCTACTGTCATCGAAGCTCTTTTCTAATAGGTCTGTTTACATTTTAATGGGTACACGTTTTTAGTTAATTACTTTGTGCTTACCTCATCCTCAATTTAATATATTTGAATTTGTATAACGGTACCAAAACCCTGCGATAGAGTGGTGTGAATACCACATAAGACATTGACAGAACGCTTAAAATCCAACAATCCCTTGTTCCAAGATCGTGGATTTTCAGTGGCATACATAACCGAATATGTATGAAATCATTCTAGTCTATGCTAAAGTGTTCTCCGAATCAACTCGGCAGTTTTCTGTTACGTAGGTTGTGGTGCGCAGACAGGAATAATCCGTAATGGATTCAGATAGAGATTGAGTATTAATGTGTTGCTTTAAATTACCGGCGCGCTTCCCACGAAAGAATGAAGATTAATAAATTTAAAAGAGCCATTACAATCTTATTTTGAAAATTAGATGCTTTAATGCTTTAAAACAACGTAACACTGATAACAAATGGCAGCTTACCTGCAACTTCAATTCGAAAAGGTCCATAGTGTAGCGCCAGTATTCAATTCAACAATGAAGGTGGTTTTATTTAATTCGAAGTAGTATACGGACATTTTCACTCTTCTTCGCACACCGAACTGAGATTTGAATGACATAGATGAGGTTATGTATCTGGTGTGATAGTTATAGTCATGAGTTCTTGTATTTGTTTGACGCGGGAGACGGGAATTTTTTTTATAATTTTTGTTGTTGTTGTTGTTTTTTTTTGTTTTGTTTGTTTGTTTTGTTTTTGTTTCCTTTTTTGTTGTTTTTTGGGGTGTTTTTTTGTTTGTTTTTGTTGTTTTTTTTTTTTTTGTTTTTGGGTTGTTTTTTTTGCTGGATATTCTATCCAGTTCCAACATTCTCTTCATGATAATGTAAAGTGCACCTTCGTAAAAGGATATCCTTGCTATAAATTATGTATATTAATTATCCACCTGACTTTCACCTATATGAAAGGAAATCACCAACCTGATATAACAACCCAGTGGTCCTGTTAAAATGATCATATCAATCATTCTGCAACTGGTCTTAAAATGATTATTTCAATCATTTTAGTTCAGTGGTAGCGCCATCTATAATAATAATAATAATAATAATATAATAAAAATTATAAGTCTTTATTTTCCACATCATCTTCATTAACAACAACATTAAACAACAAGCAAGAATATATTAAAAAAAACCACGAAAAGACAAAGAAAGACGAGTAAAATGACATGGAGGAGATGATCAAAAGGCCATGAAGGCCAGAAGTGATCATCCCCTAAGACATAATATAAACAAACATGATTTAAATAATGTTTATGTCACCACAATGAATATAACCTCATTGAAATGACATAAGCATTAATGTATAGAATTAGCATACAAAATTTGTAGATAAATTAAGACATTAATCGCTCTAAAGAAGCATGTAAATGAAATTACAACCAAGTTTGATTCAATAAATATTTCTTAAATTGATTTCTGAAAGTTTTAACATTCATAGCATTTTTTAATTCGAGAGGAAGGTCATTCCAAAGGGAAGGCCCTGATGTCCTGACACCTTTACTCGCAAAGTTTGTTTTTCTTTTCTGAATATCATAATCATCGTTTTTCCTAGTTTTGTGGCTATGAATTTAATCTATTGTTATTAAGTTTATGCCGTATATAAGACGTTTTGAAGCTATATTTGAAACCATTGAATATAAAAACATAATAAAGAAATCTATACCTTTGCGGGACCATTGTTGTTGCCTTGTGGGGCTATTATATATTGGAACTCCATTAGTTGCAAATCTTCACTATGGAAGTTTCCGGCCGCAACTCTGCCTGGCCGATGTTTTGTTTTGTATTGTTTTTGTGATTTTTTTTCGTCGTTTATTTTTTTGTTTTGTTTTTGTATGGTTTTTTTGTATGTTTCTTTTCTTTTTCTTTTCTTTTTCTTTTTTTTTTATTGTTTGTTTGTTTGTTTTGTTTTGTTTGATTTTTGTTTGTTTATTTGTTTTGTTTTGTTTTATATATAATGGGCCCTCAGCCCGTCAGGGTTTAAAAATGCGTAACTTTAAGTATGCGCAACCTTAACCATAACCTAAAAATACATGAATGCGTAACCTTAACTATCACTACGTAACATTATAAAAAAATGGGTTATAATTCAAATGTTTTATTCTATTGTGTTAAATGTAGCTTCAAAACGTTCTATATACGACATATAAACTTATAACAACAGATGGCGCTACCACTGCACTAAAATAATTGATATGATCATTTTAAGACCAGTTGTAGAATGATTCATATGATCATTTTAGTGCGGTGACTAGGTTGGATATAAATATTCAATTTGAACTCAATACCACTTCGGTACCTCTATCTCCGGGTATGGTGGTATATAGATAAACCTTCTATCCTCGGGTAAGGTGGTAGACAAACATGTTTTTGCTAAAATGAGCACATGTGATGCCCAAGATTTGCTTAAGTCATGTGGTCACTTATGTGAATGTCTTACTGCACCGGGACAGAACATGCCAGTATTAGTGGGTACAATATCTCCTCTCCCCTTTTGTACGACTACAGTATTTTTTTAATTTTTAATTTTTAAAATTATTGGCTTTCACCCTTCAATTTACAGGTTTTACATTATGATTATCTGTCCCACTCAATCCCCATTTTACTCTTTCCCCCCTTCGACCGTCCACAATTTGCTTTCTGTCACCTCCTCTTTTGACTTGCAAAAATTAGTGCTCCCCCTTCCTTTTTGCGCAGATAATTGTTTCACAATCTCTAAACGTGGTGTACATCATATCACCATATATCGTCTCATGATTCATGAAAGTTCGCCAATGGTATTAATATTAAAACATCGGGTCATCTTTACATCCCAATGTTTATAAATATTTGATCGTGTTACTGATCTGAGTATTATAGGCTTTTTATTTGTTTGTTTGTTTTTCGGGTTTCAAATCGCTATACTATGTCGCTGACGTCTGTATATCTATATCTTGCTGACGTCAAGGTCATTCAGGACTACGTGCGTCGAATAAATTTTTTTATTTGTCCTGAGTTAAGGGATGGGGTATGAACGTTTGGACAGTATTTATTGTGGGACATTAGAGCACATCAGATATATCGAATTGCATTCTGAATACGAAGACTGTCCTTCTGATATCAAATAATTTAGATTTTTTGAAATTCGCAATGTAATACACATTTTATGGCAAATGGGTAATTTGACCTTTTGTATTGAAGATATGGATTTTTTTCCCAAAACACCAAAAAAAGTTAGTATCAAATTATGTATCAAATCTCAAACCCATAGCGCCCTATACTATTAAAGGATTAATGTGCGATTTCCATAAGGAATAGATTCTTTTTTGGTTTCCACAAAATGTTAGTTTTCACTAATCACATTGTGCCCCCTTTAATTTCGAGCCAACAAATAAGGTAAAACAAAGAAAATTACTACTTCATTCCCTGAGCCTATATCGTCAATGAGTGCATAAGCTCGCCGATCGTTATTAAGCTAAATAAAGACAAATTGCGATAAACATACAGTTAATACACCAGTGATTCAATGAGAAAAAATGAGGTATCGCTGTGGAGCAAATCACACATTATGGCTTTAAACATATTTTGCCTTACTCTTGTGCATCTTATGCACTACTCGAATACAAGTATCATTAAAGCTTGAGGATAACCAAGGATAAAGAATATAATCCAATCAACCCCTTAAAGAAGTGTTTCAGCTAAACCTAAGTGCCATCACACTAAGTGTGCAATTTGTCGTTGTTGTTGTATTTCCCCGCGAAAGCAACGACTTGGAAGAAATATCTTGGTCAATAGTTAGATTCTGCAACCTCTTGTGCAGTAAACAGACTTTAAAACATATTTTGTTTTGTTCAAAATAAATAACATGTACCCCGGTTTATTAAGTTCACCATTTCCGCTTGAATGAAAGGACTAAATTATTTTGTATTAATGAATTAAGTATATTTCCCTAGTTAGCGCAATTCTTTGAATTGTTTATCTGTTTTATTTGAAAGTTTTAATTTATAAAGTGGGTGAGTGTTAGTAGTAGTAAGACATTATTTCCGTTATTTATGAAGTTTGAATAACTCGACGTACGTATATTGACGGTCATTGAACTTGAATCATTTTGTACTTTGAAATCGTTAACAGCAACTTTTGTATTGGCTTGAATATCTCAATTGTAGTACAAATTTCATCACAAGTTGCAACCAACTATTACATTTCCGGTGTACAAATCTGCAACAAAGCTTCACCAAAAAAAAGAGTTAAACGAAGGTACACAAAACATACTGAAATGTTGATTCTAATGTATAGGACAAGCTTTTCATCTCTTCTTTCAAGTAATTTAAGTGCCAGATACATACGTGGTGAGTGGACCGTGGAATTAAGTTGAGATTGCCCAAGTACCGACTGTGAACTCAGGTAGTACAGTGGTAAGAATCTGGACCGGTAATCCAGGGACCAGGGTTCAATCCCCGCTGAGTCCTGATTTTTTTTTCTCTCAATATTTTCATATGTAAGTTTACTCAGAGAAGATGAGAAAAGAGGAGATCGCTCGAACATATAATCCGATTACCCACAGTTAACCTCCATTCACTTTTCGTTGTTTGGGGTACTTAAAATACCACTTGACACTTCCTTTGTGGTAGTCTGTTCATCCGACACACGCTCGACTGATTCGGTAGTTCTCTTAGTGGAGAAAATATTCCACACACGGAAGTACATCGTTAAATTCCCAATTTCGCAGTCAAATCATGCTTTTTTTCTTTAAAGAAAAATAATACTAACCAGGGTGACCATGTTTTTTAAACGAGTGAAAAAGCATCATATATATCGCAACTCCCATTAAAAAAATCAAAAGTTTTGTTAAGTTATGGAAAGTCAAGCATAAATAATTTTCCAGTAAAATTAATATAAGGTCAAAGGAAAAGAAATTTAAATGATAAGCATTTGAATATTTGCGGCAGTTTACGGAAACTTAATACTGGTGTAATCAGTAATTCAAACTCGTGGCAGTTTCTCCATATACTCCCGTTTTGTGTCCAAACGTGTCCAAAAATGCTATTTGGATCCAAAATGAGGGTCTTTTTCACAGGGATCTCGGGTCAACCTTAGCAGTCGGTCATGCCAAACAATACAGAAATTATATTTCGCGGTCAACTGACGTAACAAATTGATATCCGGGCATGCGCCGTTTAGAGCTAGACAGTCGTGACTCGCAAAGCCACTTATCGTATTAGTTGATCAATCGGATTAGATCATTATTTCCATCAATAGGCGGATGCACATTATTTATTTGATGTGGGCAGCGAGCGACCTCCTCTTTTATCATCTTCTCTGGTTTACTCGAGCCCCAAGCACGTCATTCAAAATAATTATAATTTCTCGGGCTTGTGTTGCGTTTGTGCATATGCACTTACTCCTAGGCGTGAGTGACTCGCACAGTATCGACGTCCTATACGATAAATATAAATTTAATACTCCGTTGGTGAGCGACGGGCGAGTGGTAGTGAGCGACATGCGAGTGGTATTTCACTGAACGCAAGAAAAGGAGTTCTATCTGATTGGCTAGCAATCGATCGCTTAGGTCGCTCAGTAGTCAACTACAAACTCATGCATTCAATTCGATTGAAATCGATTATTCTATTATTGACGAAGATAAAGAGCGTGATAGTGTGTCAATAATGTACATTGTATTGCACCTGGTTTTACCAGCATTCCTTTATAAAATAATTTTCTCAAAGAGTTGAATATTATCAAAAATTTTACAGCGGATTTCAAATGTTTTACATCAAAATTGCAGTTAAACATATCCACAGCAAAATACCGGTCCTCACTAATTAGTACATTTAATTTCCAGTTAGTACATTTAAACGAAACCTGTGATTTACGTGACAACAAATAAAATTTTCTTACAATAGAAATATCATATGGGATACTGATATGGTAGGCCGCAGCCGCCACAACGTGGAGCTGCTACGCGTAGCTGACTTTTTGTTCCGTGGAGCCAAATTGACCAATCATGTTAGAGTTTTTCATTACTCGGAGGTAAAACTGACCAATCAAGTACGACTTACTCATTACGTGAAGCGAATTTAGTCATTAAGAATTTGCCAGACGAGCTTCACGTAGTTGCAAGATATCCTCGGTCACGATAGTTATGATTCAAAAAGTAATTTATGAAAAGTACGAACCGACTTATTATTAAGATGGACATGCACTCACAAGAAACTCATACAGTATTGTACACAACTATATAGCTAGGCAGAGTGGTGGTAAACCATGCACACAATTCTGCGATCTGCAGTGTATCGCCGGGAGCTGATTTGTACATCTTGCGCGGCGTGGCCTGCGGAATTCGACCTTCAGCAAACCAGTTCGGATTTACTTTATATACTAGTAGTAGGCCATACATACTGTAGTTACGGTACTGCCCGTTTTCCTATACACAATACTCAGTGCGCTCACCATTGACGCGTGACCTAGTGTATGTTAGAAGTATTATGCCATTGCCTATATGACGTCACTGTGTAAAAATAACCAGTCAATATTTAAAGTATTCTCTGAAATTCTAGAAAATATAGTTTTGTAACATTTCCTAAATTTTTAGCTAATTTAGGTGTTTGGAAATATTGGTACTTTTGTGTTTTAGGAAGGATATGTAAATGATAGATAAAAAAAAAAAAAAAAATATGAACAAATTATTTCTAAAACGTGTTAAGTCTGCAAACCATTATGCTTCTCATTTTCAAGAACGCTGGTTAACAATAAGCAGACTATTGTCTCATTTCGTAAACAAAAGCCCAGACAGTATTGTTACCTTGCGTTCGCTTTATAATCATTCACTCAACTGAAACTATAATACCAGCTCATTGTTCATTGCACAGGTAAAACAGACACAAGTGCAGTGTGTATTTAACCAGAGAAGATCTGATGTAACATAGTTGAGCTGTTTTCATTGAGTGTTATCTTGGTTTAATAGCTTTTAATGGGGTTTAAGTCCTTCAAAGGTCGTGGTGAATTCTACTGTAGACATGACTGCATCATGATTATTTTAAAGTCAACAACATTCAACAATATGATCACCGTGATAGTATGACAGTATCAGTACCGTGGGTGTCAGTGATCCTGGCCTGACACAGTAGACAAACAAACAAACACGCCACACACATGGCACATGCATGCAAGGTAACATTGACTATACACTAATCAAACAATGGTATTGATCCTGTACAACTGTTTGTGGTTTATTTACATTCGATTCATTTAAAATCCACATAAGTAGTAAACATTAATTAATTTTGGCAAGAGTTTTCTCTCTCTGGAACGATGATGCATCAACTGGCTCCGCGTAATGAAAAGATCTAACATGATTGGTCAATTTAGCTCCGCGAAGCGAAAAGTAAGCTACGCGTAGCAGCTCCACGTTGTGGCGGTTACGGCCAGCCATATACTGATCATGCGAAAATCGTAAAACATAGAATAGAAACAGTGTGGCCGGCTCTCAAAATCTCAAATTGTATGCATAGCCTGAGTCGCACGGCCTATCTCAAACAAAATCACCATGCGTAGTTGTTGAAAAACGTGAGGATTTATCGTACTACCACGGCAATTTTTAAGACGAAGATATAGGGATGATGATGGTGTGACTCGTAAACAAATATGTGATGCGATCAAGCAAAATCAGTCGGAACTCGGAAATATTGATTCTGAGATACAGCCAAAGAAACTTTAGAACGGGTTGTTCAATTTCAATGGGGTTTTCTGCAAAATCCAGCCTTGTAAATGCTTTGTTCTATCCTATAAGAAACTGAAAATTTAATATTTCCGAGTTCCGACTGATTTTGCTTGATCGCATCACATATATACTAAACCATGTTGCCAAGTTATAAGCAAAAGTCTTTCATATTGGCGATGACACGAGCGTCTGAAATAGCCAAATATCTCCCAATGAGGCGCGTACAAGTGGCGATTTGGTAATCATGTTTTATATTGAAAATTGAAATGCAATACAAAAGAATTGCATTGGAGCAAAGATAATTTATTCTATTCATTCGTTACCATGGCAAGCTAATCTGATAATTGGTTGGGCCAAAATGCAAGACTCGGGTTTATTTTAAATGTTTATTTTGGCAGAGCTTATTTTCAGTCATGGATCATACTGATAAAAGAGAAGGGAGTACTTGATACTGAACAAGAGAGGGTGGGAGGGGGCGAGGAAGATAGAGAGCAGAGGGAGAGACGGAAAGACTAGAAAGAGAAGAACTCGAGAGGAGAGAAAAGGGGCCGGGAGGGAGCGGAGAGACTGATTATTCGGAGGGGGAGGAGGAAGCAAAATAAGGAGATAGACATTAATACGAGGGACGGACGACACTGCGGCCCTGCACATGCGGCCCGTAGCCAGGATTTATTGGGGTGCGACTGGCTCATAAGCGGACCTTTTGTGATTTAAGGGCTTATTTTCAACGTTTTTACAGAAAAAAGTGCACCTTTTCATTCGGATTGGTATTTTGTCATATCAATTTAACAACATCAAAGACGAGAGAGGGCGCTAGACCATTAAAACACCGGTGTTCCATAATCTAGCCTCTCCAGCCTTTATTGACACAGACATCTACCTCTATTGAAATAAGCTGATTGGTACTGCAAAGTTAACAATGAAGTTAACAATTACAGTAAACTTACTTAATCCCTGGCGTTTTCGTATCTGAATAATAGGCTTACGAAAACTGAAAAGATAAAACGACCCTAAGGCTGCGATCACATAGAAGTATACGGTATACGGTATTCGCTATACGAAATACGCTCATTTGATCAGGCTGAGTTTATATAGGAGTATACTATGTGAACTCAGCCTGATCGAATGAGCGTATTTCGTATAGCGAATAGCGAGTATAGGTCAGTTACCAATTTTCTTCGTCTAATCAAATGCTCGTAACTTTACTTCTTGAGGTCACATTGCATTCAATGAGGTGTCATAATGTGCAAAATTAGATAGTGCATCTATTAAAAACAAAGAGTTTTTACCCACATATGGTTTAGTTTTAAAATTAGGACGGTATACGCTGCACTCAAATAGAACCCGCACGATTCCCACTATACTATACTATACGCAGGTATACGGCCTTTCCGAATAGTCAATAGTGCCCTCTTATGTACTATGAAATTACCTTGCTCGATTTAAGCTATACGCGTGCACCTGCAAAACGTGCACCGTATACCCGAATAGTATACTTCTATGTGATCGCAGCCTAAGGGACTTTTTATCTTTTTGGTTTCGGTTCCTCTATTGTTCATAAACGAAAACGCAAGGGATTATGTGAGTTGATCTGTAACTTGAATTCATTGTTAGTTTGAAGTACCAATCAGCTTAATATTTCAATAGAGGTGGATGCCTGCTGTCAATCAAAGTTGGATAAGAGAGGATTATAGAAGACCCACAGCGTGTGGAACATCGGTGTTTTTAGTGGTCTAGCGCCCCTCTCGCTATTATGTCCTCGCATATAGTCCCAACATTACCAGATTACAAATTCAAATTGTAACGCCAAAGAATGAAATCAATAAATTCCGCTTCAACGCAATTCTTTGATGTTGCATATTACCACACACTCAAGTTTTAAGGTGTATTTTGGGACGAAAATAATTCCCCGTTTCATGTCTACATAATTATTATAATAATACCGATTTTTGCGCAATTGCATGTACAGGTATACCTACATGTCTAAAACTACCCAATATTTCTTGGCAACACCCCGGGCAACACTGATTAGTGTTTATTTCTATGCTACGTTATTTTTACGAGCCACTCCCGCCTTCAGACACTTCTTTTGTCTAGATTAGCACAAACCCTCTCATCTCAAGTTTTCATGTCAGAAATTAACATAACTCAACAAACCGAAAACCGAAATTCTCTTCGTTCAACTTTTTAGTGAGCAACAAAAGACTAGAATAACAGGATTGTTCACACGTACCATACTAACACTTCAAAATAATAATGAGATCTGAAACCGAAAACTTAAAACAGGAACCGAAATCAAAAAGATAGAAAGACTCTAAAGATAAAAAGATTATGAAACTGTGAAACGACATATAGGTGGTAACCCCTTCCCCATCGTGTCTCCCCTTTTAGCTTTCTCTCCTCCTTCTCTCGCTGACACAGTTTTATTTTCCTCATGAATCTACAATTCATATACACTTCATTTAGCGATTTGAAGTTTTGCGTTATGATTTCACACCACCAAATAGAATTATATGGTTGTGCGCCCTTAATTTCACTTCTCAGAAAAAAAACATGGATAGCTAAAGTAAGCATTAAAATTAGCAGAAATTTGCATAATTTTGGCAAAATTTGGATTGGTTATGATTAGTAATGTTAAATACTGCAAGTGTACCACAGATGGGAGATCGAATAACTTTTAATGATTTTAAGCAGCCTTTTCCTTACAGAAACACTGGTATGATTTTGCCTGTAAAACATCGTAGACTTCGAGGGCCAGTCGTAAAAAATAATGACGGTCAACCTATATTTTTTCTTCCCAGCCAGAGGGGTCAGCAAAGCCAAGGGCTGATTTCAACCATCATAGCTGTTGCTTAAAACTGAGTCGCTCCTGTGAAGAAAAAATGACGTTTTCTTAAGGCAAATTTAGCACATATATCTCTATGAGGATCTGATTTGGTGGTGTGAGATCTGAACACTCGCACCATCTTAACCAAAACAAGTGGTTACAGCATTAATTTGTCATTTGTAGGACGTGGTGTAGTGATAAGGCAACTGCAGTTATTGATGGGAGTTATATATTTTACCACTAAAAATAATTAAATCCAATCAATGTTGCTAGCATTACTATTGGAAAGGTGCAAACTATAACACATTTTCCTTTAAAACTCTCACCGATTAAAACGCATAAGTTAAAAGCAGAAATATGATCAACCTCAATTGCTGATTCAAAAAGAAAACTATTATCTAAACAGTTTCATTCAAAACGCAATACTTTCCACAAGGAAATTTGATAGGATGAAATAGTAACCGTCCTTCTCATAAATCCGTATTTACAAGACGTGGTAAAATTAAAGTTGTGCATGTCTTGGTAATAAATCAGATTGATCTAGTTTGCCAAGGTCAAATGTTCAATACTATGTGAAACAAATGTATTTTGTGAACATTTATTGTATCCAAAATATATATTTCTATACCATCAAGATTGACTAAGCAAATACGAAATGGCTGAAAATAGCACGACCAAAGAAAATGTCGCGATTTTACTTGTTTTAAATCGCAAAAGATAATAAGGTAGGTAACATTGTGGCTGGAGTGAAATATACGGGTATTTTGGGCATTTTTGCGATACGCTACAGAGAGGACTCAATTGAAAGGACCCAAGTATAAACATTCAGAAAGAAATGATTATAATTTTTAAAAAATTGTTAAAGCAGTGGACTTGTAATTTTACTCTTTTGGGATGTTAACCGTTCTTGTTCCATTTCCATTTTTGTATGATAAAATGATTGATAGTGAGCTATAACATTAAACAATTGGATTATTTGATGGTACTATGTATGACTATTTCCAAACAGTCTTCAATGATGGTAAATAATTAAGCTGGAAAGATGCTTTCATCACCACCGGAGTTTGAAAGGAATAATTTGTACCTATCCGTATCGATCCAAATCCAAGGTTTGGTGGGGATAGTCCCATTTGCATTCGTGTCATGCGAAAGTAGCATCTCAAGTGTAAGTATAGGAACTATGGTAAATATTCCCTCCGGGGATTTGATTTCTACGAAAATGATACAATACTACAGTAATTTCTGAAGAAGCCGGCTATAAAAACCCACATAATGCATGCTTAAGAGCTACAAATTATGGCTATTTTATAATTATGTATTATCAAATTTCATACTTCCTGTATTTTATGAAATTATGTACCGTATTTCTATTGTATTATTAATTCTATTTCAAATATTAAATGTAAAATAGCTCTCATTTTCTATACCTACGTAATAGTATCGGATTGTTTGTTACGTTCTTCAATTTGTAATCAATTAATGAATTAAAATGCCAGACAATTATTTCTTCGTCTGTGATTTTACACTTCATCGTCTAGTTTGCTCTCATTATTATTAAGTATATATCAATTTTGACCTTATCTACTTTATAAACTGTTATCTTTGTGATTTATAGTAATAAGCCTATTTTTTACCGGTTGTTTTGTATGTATAAGTACGATAAACAATACTTGTATCAAAGCTAGGCATCTGTAAGTTGCAGACAATGAAAATGAGAAGTACTTATCATCCCGAGCTTATCATATTCGCATGAAACACTTCTTGTTTGCAGTTTACGTTTGAGGGAAATTAATTGTCAAAGCGGACGTCACAACTTCATTATGTTAAATGAACCTGATTTACCGCAAAATCGCGGGAAAATGACACGCGGGTAGGAAAATGAAACTGCAATTCCAGGCATTACTTATTTGTAGTGGCATAATTTATTGTTGAAAGAGATATTAATACAAGTCTATAAATGAACCCTTTATATACTCCATAATTCCACGTGCCAATGTGAATTTTTCAACTCTCACTCTTTAGTATCTGAAGTTACTTAATTTAACTTCACAGAGCAGTTAACATGGCGTGATAATAAATAAAGTTTTAGGGACGCTCAAATGACAGCTGCAGAAATAGCGGCCGTCAATTAATACCCCTTGACTTCTCTCATTCTTTTATTAACCCGTCTAGGCTCTTAATATGCAACTAAGTGGGCTATTTACCTCTCAATATACCCCTATTAAGTTACTGGATCTCGATATGGAAGTCGATCATCTACGTCTTCAAGTATTTTCATTTTCTGCTTTTAGAGTTAAATTTGGTCAAGTTCAAAACATGCAAAGGGGAACTTTTAGATTTATTTACAAGACGGCATATCAGTCCCGAGACATGTTGGAAAACAAAACTGCCCTTTCCAATATTTCAGAACCCAATCTTTTTGCCATTAAACCGAAAATTGTACTGAAAATTGTTGACTTGAGCCTCCTTGACCACAACAAGTGGATGTCTTCTTAACTATGGTCTCCTGTTAAGTAGTGGAAAGCAGACCGCCGCAGCTTTTTCGTTCCATTAGTGAATGCATATAGGTCCTGAGGGAATTTCATTGACAAAGTAATCACGTAGTAGTCTCTATGTATTACAGAAATATAGAACTATGAAAATTCTTCCGTAGTTTCTAAGGAAATGATAATTTTTGTGACGTCTAAAATAGCTTGATTATTCTATTTATTGAGAAAAATACGAAGCTCAAAATTCCACCCAAATAACTTAAGTTTTACATAGGTAAAATCTAGCGAATCGATACTATTTATACCAACTTTCAAAGTTGAACATAATTTCGTCGACAAACATTCGTTACAGGATAATAGAAAATGAATTGAAACAGGTTGAATAACAAATTCTTGTTGGATCGAATATTCGACGTCGATGGCGTATGAATCGCCCATTAGACTTCCCTAGCGCTTCAATTCGAAGTAGAAGCACTCCTCTTTACGTCATACATAAATTCTCCCAGCCACATTTCCCTAATATGAATTTAAAAAAAAAAGTAAATTAAGATCGGAGGATGTCGTGTTCGAACCCACGCCGGGCCCCTATCATGCATTCAGCATCAGCCTACTTCCAGCGCCTTAGACCGCTCGGTTACCTGACTTGTTGGTAGCCATCTTACACTTGGCGTTTGGCGAAGAGAGGAGTGCAGTAGAAGTAGTGCTTTAACAAGATTAACAGGATCAATAGGTTAATACAATATTTGAATATATCGCATTGCACTAGTGTGTTCACATAGTACCTCTGCATTGAACCATAGATGTCAACGAACAGGGATAAAGACCTGGATCGTAATTATATAGAATATTCATATCATGCTGATCACTCGCACCTGTAAGATTAGTATATTTGAAAAGAGCGATATTGTATTCAATCTATGATTGCAGACATACATAGGTGATGATTGCAACCTGATTGTAGTGCAGGACGGAATATTTAAAAATTGTTTTAACCTATTGCTATAGTAGTAAATGCGGAGTTGTCTTTGTGCTAATTTGTGTCCAATTCAATCTCCGACTATTTATAACATCATACATTCATAACGTCACATACCTCGTTATTTTGAGCGTATTACTGTACCAAAATTGAGTTACCGTCAAAACAGAGCGCTGAATTCTGGAGCACCAACCCCAACTCTAAGCTACTCCTAGTGCTTCAGGAGCGCTATCAGTTGATAGAATATCAATTATGCAGTTTATATTTCGTCAGGTGTGTCTTTGACTTCATCAGGACTGGCGGAAATGTGTATAGATAAAGTATATGTCTGTCTGATTGACATAAAGACCAAATTTATTGACAAGTATTTTTCTCAAACAGACGGTGAAGACTTTTGCACAGGCAGTGATGAACAATAGTCCTGAAATGTTGACTCCTGTCAATCATATACGCCGTAGAAGTAGTGATGTAACAGGATTAATTACTACGCAATGGATTTACACTATTTTGAATGTATTGCCCTGCACTAGATGTTACGCCGTTTTACTGCACATAGATTATCAAAAAGGGGATAAAGACCTGGATCATAATTCTATAGAATGTTCACATCACACTGATCGCTCACGCCTGTAAGATTAGTGTCTTTTAGAAGAACGGTATTGTATTCAATCTATGATCTATATGATGAGTGCATCTTACTGTATAGTGCAGAGCAGTACATTAAAAATAGTGTAAACCCATTGTTATGGTGATTAATTCTGTTACATCACTACTTCTAAGGCGAAATGACATGTCATTGACATTTCTCATCTATCAATCTTCTGGTTGACATCTTACTGATTTGTGGTTTAACACATCGAGGCACAGTGTCGACACCCTGTATTATAAATATAAACTTAATACTCCATTGGTGAGCGACGGGCGATTGGTATTTCACCGAACGCAAGAAAAGGAGTCCTATCTAATTGGCTAGAAATCGATCGCTAGATCGCACAGTGGTGAAGTACAAACTCAAAATGGATAGATGTATTCAATTCGATTGAAATCAATATTCTATTATTGACGCAGATAAAGAAAGTGGCATAGTGTGTCGATATGTACATTGTGTTCCTTTATATAATTGTAATTCTCAAACAGTTAAATATATCACAATTTTGATGAACGATTTCAAAATCGTTATGGATAAAATGCAGTAAAATATAATCACATCAAAGATCAATCCCCGCTAATTAGTGTATTGCATATCCAGTTAATGTATTGGAAACAAAACCTGGGTTTTACCTGACAACAAATCAAATTTTCTTGTAATGGCAATATCATATGGGGTACTGATCATGCGCAAATCGTAAAAACGTAGAATAGAAACTCTGTGGCAGGCTCTGTGGTGTCTCATATCGTGTAAATGGTATGCTTAGCGTGAGTCGCTCGGCCTATCTCGAACAAAATCGCCATGCGTAGCTGTTGAAAAACGAGAGGATTCGCCGTACTATCACGGCAATTTTTGACACGAAGATATAGGGATGATGACGCTGTGCGAGGGTTCAGAACCAGAAAGCTGTAACTCACTATGACCAGCCCTCACAAAATGAGCAAAAAGTTGGCTCCTTACTTTAGCCTTCAAAAATCAATATCCACAATATCTTTTGTTTTCTACTGAATTTTGTCATGATTAATGGACTGTATCTTTTATAGTGCCCTGGCGATTTTTTGCTCATTTTTTTTGGAGCAGACGATTGTGAGTTGAGGCCTTCTGGCTCTCAACCTCGACATAACAATTTGGGATGAATCCAAACTCCACACTCAGGGGTGAGACTTATCAGTGAAGCCATAATAGGCAATGAGTCATCAACACTGACAAACGCAAAAACATCATCCGTATGAGACAGTGTAGTGTGTTATACAACAAATCATGACACAACTGTGATTGTCAAGAAGATATGTCGAGATGATTTGACAGATGAGAAATGTAAAGAACATGTCACTATGATTGACAGGTCATTGTTCTTTACTTCCTGTGAGGAAGTCGTCACTTTCTGTTTGAGAACAATGGTTGTCAATCAATTTGGTCTTCTGTCAATAAAACAGACATAAATTATACTACAGATACAAATACCTTGTGCTGTTGTGCATGATTCATAGTTGCCAGGCTAATTGTTTCTGGTATTATTTGGGTAATGACAGTACAAGTTGTGACGACTACATTAGTTGACCCGCAAGCTTGCGCTAGCTAATTTGTCCAAAGTCCGTGGAAAACCGCAACAAAGGCCTAGATAATTTGAAACTGTTTTGTGAATATTTTCATACGTACCCGAGTGGCCCGAAGCAAATTTGTTAGGTCAAGCTAATTTTAAATTATTAGGGGTACCTCATTGTCAATTAATATTCAACACTTTCAGAACAAATTGTGTTAAGTACGTCTGTTTGATCATTGTCATTTTGTCACCCAAGCTAAACAGGCTGAGGAAAACAAATAATTGAATTGAAATATGTTCATTTTATTTCTTTGATCCGATCTTTATTGATTGGTCGGTCGGTCGGTCGGCCTTTTTTCTTTTTTTTTCTTTTCTTTTTTTGTTGAAAATGACCCAAAAATCACCAAAATGTGTAAATAATTTGCAATTTGAGATAACACAAAGAAACAATTATGTTCCTGAAATTTCCAAATTTTAGGTCGGCATTCATTTGTCATGTTTGTACAGCAAAATTTTTTGTCCCAATTTGTTCAAACTCTGGGTCGGTCGGGCCCGTAGAACAGGGTTTTCTTTTTTCGTCGCCTAAGATTGAAGTATTAAATAATAATATAAAGTAGCTTGTCAAGGCTGTGAAGTGTGTTAATTTAACAGTGCATTGCGAAATCTTAGTCTGTCTCAATCTACACCAAGTTTATGTTTGCATCCGCGTTTTCAAATCTATTGACAAAGGAAGGCAAACCCATTATCAAATGTAAGCCAGAAAGACACGATGATGTCATCCCACAATGCATCGCAATATTATTGATAGCATTCATACCTTAGATTATTAATACACAGATTGGAATTTTCCATGCCTGTGCCTTCTAAGCGTACTCGAATTCAGCTGACGCCGGTAGAGCGTACAGACCTGGCGACATCGCTTATCTTACGCAAGAAGTTTCTTTTGTGTACGCTCGCGCTGTTTGCGCTATTTTTGAGTTTGCTCACGCGGTACCTGACTTAGCGTCGAGCCCCTGAGGCAAAATGCCATGTTTCCGCGGTATGATTCATACATTAAGTCAGTGATTTTATGAAATACGACGTATAGTGATGTGATCAAGCAAAATCATTCGGAAGCCAGAAATTTTTGAGATATAGCCAAACAAAGGAAGTATTTCCTTTTGTTTGCTGTTGTTTTGTAAAATCTTTAATGCTTATATCTTTTAACTGGTTTTCCAAATTCAATAGGCTTTTCTGCAAAATATAGCTTTGCAAATACTGTTTACAACTAGTAAGAAACCTAAATATTGACTTCAGAGTGATTTTGCTTGATATGATCACAGCACATATTTTCATGACCCGTCATATTTGGCTCTCATCAATATGTTATAGCTGCATTAAAACCAAGTACATAATTGGCATTATACTCTCCATGTGGGTCACATATTAGGTAAAATACGTTAGTCAACATCAGCCCTTTGTAAAAAAAAGTAATTTCAAAATCTTCCTCTGCTAATACGGATGCAGAACATATATAGTTTGACCCATATACGACTTATTGTTCCATAGTTATCAGCAAAAAATCAGCATTAAGGGTCAAAACGGGGTAAAACAGATAATTTCCTAACGTGGTTTCCCTTAGTAACCCACAAGTATTAGCGCCAAGCCGGCTTGAAATAAGGGAAATCGGCCTGAATTGTCAAAAAGTGGCTGGAAAAAAAATGGGCCATTTTGCCGAACGGTGGGGGAAATTGGGTTAGGGGCAGAAAGCCTAAACTCAGAGTTGAGGGTTTCTGGCTACCTGCATTTTGCTATATTTTGACAAGTGGCTAAGTAAAATTATGCTAAATATCTGCAATATGAGGTTTGTTTGGGTAAGTGATTTATGGTTTTAAGAATATGTGGGTGTTGATGATTATTTTGGTACCAAAATCTCAAAATGAACAAAAAGTGAATTAAGGCTTTCTGGTGCTCAACCCTCGAATATTCTATCTTGAGTAGATAAATATAGTGTCATAAAAAGCAAAGGTTTACGCCCAAACGACCTAAACTAATTGTAGATCCATCCTTTGCGCTCATTTTAGTGATAAAATCTTTACCCCAGCACCTTACCCGGGGGTATGACCGGCCATCAAATATGACCATAGATGGGGTTGTGAAATTATTCCAAAAGCTGGTGACTTTTTACTTGATAGTTGGATAAAAATAGTCATTTCCTTATGTTTTATATTTAGGAGAAAATTCGGTGAAAATCGCATTTTTGTAAAATTTGTAGCCGAAAATCAATTTTGCCTATGCTTTTGTAATATTTAGCCTTATTAGTCATAACGACATAATATGGGGAATGTATGTACTTATTTTGGTATCACTGGATAGAGGAGACCATTGAGCTATACATTGGTACCAAATATAACGGTATATGACGTTTATATTTGAAATTTAGAGGGTTGCAACTCCCCCCCCCCTTGTAGTCCTTACTACAAAATATGGCTCAGTAGTTAATACCAGTAAAGGAGTCTAGTGGATCATATATAAATCAAGCATGTTTTCTCGCACAAATGCATGCTGGGAAACCATTAAGTCAACATTTACAAACATGACAAGTAACCGACTAACGCCATATAGAATCAAACATTGACTCGCGAGTGACGAGGTGAAAATAATATGCCTTTAAAGACGGACTTTTTGCGGGAGAAGGGTGTCACTAGATAACGGCCACACTTAAAGGTAACTCATATCAACCAAACCTAAAGGAGGCCACAATGTCTGTGTGGTACAATATTGATGATTTATATACATAAATTGAACAGAGTAAACGAGGCTGGTATCGAAAATTAAAAAACGAGGCTTTTGCATCACAGTGATGTTCATAACATAACGAATTACACTTAAAACATTGTGATTGCAAGTTGCATATACATGTTCTTAGCATATAAGTAAATTTTCTGAGAAATGAAAATTCGATCAGTAAAGTATTTTGGAAGCATGCAATAAAATGAATATAAATGTGTAAAGTTATATTTTTGATACAAAAATACTCAAAAGCACAGTGTCAAATTTCTTGCACCCCATTAACTGTAGTATGTGAAGGTGGCGATTGTTTTGGACGCCATCTTGGATTTAGAAGTGACATAAGTCAATGCATAAGAGTACATCAAGCAAATACTGTGCCAAATGTAATAAGTAAGCGATTAAATAAGGTCTACTTAGTTATGTACACATTGTTGCAATGATAACTACCCGCGGTGTATACCTCCCTACAAATATATCGCTCCAGCTGAGAAACTGACAAAATATATATAGTAATAACAATTATATATGGTTATGAGTCGTTAATAGGCAAAAAACACCTTTTACCCAAATTCCCTTCAGACATATCAGAATGCACAACAAAACATACTGTTCGTATAATAGTATAGGGCGCTATTGGGTGATTTTTGAGTTAGCATCTAATTTTCCTACATTAGTGGAACCAATGTTTTGACATCCTTACACCTCAAAGGATAAAACTAGAATTGTTTCAATTTTTTCTATGCCCCCATACTTCACATGATGGGTCGAAGATCATAATGGTACCAAAAGTTAATATTATGTTATATCATGCTGTAATATACCTCACATTGTTCCTCTTATTGCTGGGAATAAAAAGGTCAATTGTCATATTGCAATAGGGTGCTTCGTTAAGGAGTTATAGAGTAAATAATGTTACATGTCACATGTCTCATGCGCAGACGCCAAATTTTCAAAATGCACCGATTCAATTTTGTTTTAAATTACTCCTCTCGGCAAAACAAATAGGAAAATAATTTATTTGAGAAATTTCTAACCTCAGAATCGGATGAAATTATGGGTTAAATGTTATGCTTGTATATATTTTTATTGGATGAATGAACTCTGAAGGGGGATGTGACAATAAAATTCACTCAGGCCGTTGCAACTCGTATTCTAGCGCAATACAAAAAGGTGGCGACACCGTCGGCTTCCCCTGTGTATTACCCTGCACTAACATGGCGTCCAATGGCGTCTCCAGGGCGGGGCCATTTTGGAAAAGTAAAGAAAATGCTGCTGCCACCTACGGCCTACTGCGTAGTGCTGTGGAGACTTACGTTAACATGACGTCACGAATATGCTAATTAAAGAAAAATGCTGCTGCCATCTACGTCCACATGTTGCAAGCGTGACGATCGCTGTTTCGCTGACCTCACATCGATGATCGGAGTTGCAAGTCCATCGCACTACGTGCTCTATAATACGTCCATGATTCACTTAGATTGTGTATTAAGTATATGTTTGAGATTTTTTTATGTTAAGGGGAGTAGTTTGAGACCAGTTTCGATGAAATCGGACCATTTTTAATGTTGATCATACTGCAGTTACTGTCCGTTTTCCTATACACAATACACAGTGCTCTTTCCCATTGACGCGTGACCTCTACAAATAGCCCTACGTTAAAAGTATGGGGATATGACTAGTTAACGTCGCTGTGTGAAAAATAACCGGCCAATATTAAAAGTACTCTTCTAAAGTTCTAGAAAATATAGTTTTTAACATGTCCTAAATTTTAGCTAATTTAGATGTTTGGAAATATTCGTACTTTGGTGTTTTAGTTAATGTTATAGGTAATAGTACATTGCCTAGTTAACGTCGCTGTGTGAAAAATAACCGGCCAATATTAAAAGTACTCTTCTAAAATTCTAGAAAATATAGTTTTGTAACATGTCCTAAATTTTTAGCTAATTTAGATGTTTGGAGAGGGTCGTACTTTGGTGTTTTAGGAAGGACATGTAAACGACAGATAACACCAAAAATATGAAGAAATTATTTCCACACCGTGTTAAGTCAACAATCATTATGTTGCTCATTTTCAAGAATGCTGGTTTACAAAAAGCACGCCATTGTCTCATTTCGTGAACAAAGGTACACATACCATTGTTTCCTTTCGTTTCCTTTATAATCGGTTACCCAACTGAAGCTATGAATACCAGCTTTATTGCGATATCGCACATGAAAACAGACACTTGTGCACAACCAGAGAAGATCCGATTTAATCAGTTGAGCTGTTTCAATGAGTGTTATCTTGGTTTAATAGCTTTTAATGGGGTTAAGTCCTGCAAAGGTCGAGATGAATTCTACTGTAGACATGACTGCATCATGTCTCTGTGTATGAAATTTTTGACATTTGGCTATTCGACCTTATAACACCTGAATTAGGCACCGTATAAAAATATGGCAATTGATTTTTTTATTCCGTGTGTTAAGAGGAACAATTTGAGATACATTACAACATGATGTGACTATTTTTAAGTTTTGCCCCCGCTGTGACCTTCGACCCCTCGTGGGAACCACAGGGGGCATAGAAAAAATGCAACCAATCAAATTTGTATCACTTCCGGTTTAAGGATGCAAAAAAAATTGGTGGTGGTTTTAAAACGCATTCAATTAAAAGAATGATAACATGAAAGCTTACAATACAATATAAAATCAATTTTAAGCGACTTTAATCCACCCAATTGGGCAGTCACAACACCAGTTTGGTGTGGATGGGACCCGGTATTGGCCAAATAAATTCTGACCATCACTTGGCTCCTGTAATATACTGCGCCAATATCCTTACACTTGGAAAAATAATCACAATTTCCAAACTGAACAAAATTGAGGTAAATTTGTTTTTTTAATAGATGCAGTATCTAATCCTGCACATTATGACACCCCATTGAATACAATGTGACTTCAAGAAGCATTTGATTGGACGAAGGTACAGTTTTAAAAGTGACGAACTGGCCTATTCAAAACTCCACAGACTAGACATCTGGTTTGAGAGTGGTGAATGGCTAATTTATGCGTTTGGCTTTCGGAAACAAAAAGAACTGGCAAATAAAGTGAAAGTTATGAAAAGTACAGAGAAGTAAAAACTGAAATAAAAACTGCTTTAAATAACGCTTCATTGAAGAAAGGGTGTTGTGTCTTTGTTGCGCTTGTTGGAATCTTCTTGCGCCTTGTATAGGCAGTTTGTCACTTTCAAAACTGGACCTTCGTCTATTCAATTGCTTGTAACTTTACCTCTTGAGGTCACATTGGATTCAATGTGGTGTCATAATGTGCAGGATTAAATAGTGCATCTATTAAAAAACAAATTTACCCCGATATTGTTCAATTTTGAAATTGTGATTAATTTTCCAAGTGTAAGGATACTTTATTGGCGCAGTATAGATATAATACGTGACATTCCTTTGGTTACAGGAACATTTATTACCTGTCAATAAAATGGTATAATCTGCAAATAATAGATGAAATAGCGCCCTGGAAATAGCGGTCATATCAAAATATTAGTAGAAATGTTATCCTCTTTTCTGGCACCATCAGTTTAATACTCCGAGAAATGATTTGTATTCTTTCCAAATATTAAGCAAGAATGTACATTCTTTGACGTCTTTGTGAATAATAATAATATGTTTTGCATCGCCTCTAATCGAAGTTTTCCACGAAGTCAGTGGTCAACAAGCATCTGCTCAGCGTCGCTGTGGCCCTTAATGAGGACTCTATAATTGCAATACCGAGATAAAAACAAACAGCGTGAAGTGTCATAATTCCCTATAGGATTGGAAGGAATTTTTTTAACAAGTAGGCAGGACTTGTTTCTTCTCTTTAAATTTGACTCTTGCTCGCGTGGAAGCACTTATTAACCATTTTGATGTTTCTATCTCGTATATTTTGTGATTTCACAAGCTGCTTTTTTCCTCCTGAAATGCCATTCCCCATGTTCTCTATGTTGTAACTGACACGATATTTAATGAAATATAATAAGGCTATTGGCGTATTATTTGAAGAGTTTATGGACGACCAAAAATGGATTATTTTCAGAGCCGGATTTACCACAGGACACAGTGGGCATTGCACAATTTCGTGTGAAACGCGCGCATTTGTCGGGGTAAAGTCATTTTAAATTAGTGGAAATTTAAAATGAAAATTCTTTCAAAGCGAAGAGAATTGGACAAAACTATGAAACTTTCTCACCCAAATTAATGAGAAATACTAATTCACCTGTCAACAACCTATCATACATAGTTGTTTGACACTGAAATTAATGTGAGCTTCATTTTCTCATAAAGAATTATTATGATAATTTTGTTTTGATGCAAAAGACATACATTACGTTATTTATGTCCGAATGAGTGCGTATACAATATAAGGAAGCCGCAACCAATATCTTGAGACATTGTTAATTTATAATCTCACAGATTTCATAATTGATCATAATTGAAAAAAAAATGAATGTATAAACTCCACCGTCGTAGGTGTCATCTGAAATTTGTAAAAGGGATAAAGACCAGCATTTTAAAGGAAAACAATCGGCAACAATGAGATTTCAACTCCAAGTCCTACAAATTTATTTATAAGGATAACAAGAATTAATGACGTAATAACGGTCTACCAACATAATGTAACTTTAATAAAACTTTAATGAGTTTTAATAAATGAATTTATTGCCTCGAAGATCAATAACAGTACGACGGCAACATAGCTCACTTCCGATAATTTTTGACGGCGAGACCTTTGCTGTTACGTAACAAAATGTTGAAAAGAAACCGGCAAATACGGGTTTTTGGAAAACACTCAAAAATGGAATACACGAGTCATTTCTCGCTTAATTCTTGTATTGAGCCCATAGATACGATTTGAAACATGAGTATAAAGCAAACAGTAACGTGTAAAAGTTGAATTATTACGGAAGAAATTAATGTTTATTGTGCGAGAAGTAGCCTAAAAATGAGAAAATATGCCTGTCACGATAACTAAAATGGTTATCTACAATTGTGAGCTTTTCGGTGATGATCGACATTAGCTTGTAATAAATTTTCAGCTTGGTGGAATAATTGAGTCGTAGGTTGAAAAGTTGCTTTCAAAAATGCTTCGTGTCGTAATCATGCGTGACCATTGGTGACCATTGTCACTAGGAAAATTCGCAGTCGGCTCTGTCCATATATCCATTAATAGTAATTATACAACATTGAATAAGGGAAGCGGGGAGGGTCGAATAAGGGAAGCGGGGAGGGTCGTTGAAGGCTAAATACCACCAATTGTCTATTACACGGTTTTCAATGGGAAAATGGCTAATTTCGGGTAGAATTTTTCCATATTCAGAACTCTCACAGTTAAACACCACCAACATCAGGTAAAACTAAATGATTCTGAAGCCAAATGATCAAAAACTCAACACAGGTTGACCTAAGACTTTTCTTCTTTTAACGCACTGAACCGTAAACACCTCAAAATGGCAGTCCGCATTTGAAGCTGAAAATTACAATTAGGTAAGTTTACTAAAAACCGATGCCGTAATTTTGGTAATATTACAACAAAAAATATCATAGAATGAGAGAAAATATACCATTTCGAAGCATCAAAACCCACAATGTACTTTTTTGGCTATATAACTTTATCAATTTCAGTGATTTTAAAGCAGTCTTTTCAGATGCCACACAAACAAATAGTTCATCGTCGTATTTCCATTCCAAGTGGTATATTTAACATGAACTGTGGAAGTGTCCTAGCAAATCTGTGCTTGATTGTAGCTATATATAGCACTTCAGGATGACGGTTGAAACTTTTACAATGTGACAGGTGGTTGACACGTTAATTAGTATTTCTCATTCATTTGGATGAGAAAGTTTCATAGTAATGAGAAAATTACTTTTGTTCAATTCTCATCGCTTTGAAAGAATTCTCATTATAAATTTCTACTGGTGCGAACGAAATGAACCATATAACCTACTATATATACATGTTATACATAAAAAATTGGATTAAGAAAATGTAAACATTGAAACTCTTGTTTTCTTAGTAGTGAAGACTTTCTTCTTTTTGAAAACATGGTTGAGTTTCTTAAAAGGAGCGATTGGAAGTCCTTTCTTTCACTATTATATTCTTTGTCTAGCAGAGAGCCGAGATGTTTGCATTTCTAGTTATTTTGTATTCTTCTGCCTTCTTTTCATTTACATGAAGATTGTACTTTTGTTAGTTGATTTGGGATTGTTTTCTTGATGTTGTCAATTTTGTGTTCCACAATCAAACCCAACCGATGTCGTCAGCATATTGTTTGTTTCAGGCCCGTTGCAAGATCAGTCGGACTGGGAGGGGGATACTGCAATATGTTTTGCCTAATCAAAGAATCTTAAAATTGACTCATTGTAATTTGCCGACAATCAGATGGTTTTGCCGACGATAACGCTCACTTTGTGCCGAAAATCTAAGAACTGGGGTGGAGGCCTCACCTTCATACCCCTTCTAGCGATGGTCCTGTTGGTTTATATCAAAGTACATGTGATGTGGAGTATTCATGATCAGGTACTGCGGAGGTTTGATTATTCAATGATTATTCATTAGCAATGATTATTCATTATGTGGTCTTTGTATGATTGATCCTTTAATATAATTTTGCCATTGCACAGAAAATGACTTGGGTTAAACTTTTGCTTGACAATGACTATAAGTCTTTGTGGAAATCAATTGAGATAACAAAAATGGATGAATTTTATGGTGATATGCTGTGGTTTCATATGCTCCTGAAAGAGTGTTATAACATTAATTTTATAGAGTTCTCAATATGCTTATTCACTTAGAACGTGGTATTATTACAGCGAAAGTGCTGTTAAGATATTGTTTGATGTTAGTTTTTCAGACTTTGGAACTTGCCAGTCTTTATGGTATAATAACAATATTAGATGAAAATCAAAACAGTACTTTTTCTACAAAGATTGGTGGGAAAATGGTATTTTGTTTGTTAATGACTTAATTAATCCACCTCTACTAGATTTTAAGCTTTTTGAAGAATTAGTCCTTGATTTTGATATTTCGCGCGCCGAGGTAGACAAAAGTATAATTTTCTAATATTCTCAGACCATGGTTCGATAATCCAACCGCTGAAATTACTCATACTATTATTTTTGATCGTATTGTAGAAAATCTTCTCAGAAATACCAAAGTTCCCAAGTATACTTATTCTGTTATGAATGAAAAGTGTATTCCTGAACTTGGTGGATGATCTTGAAGCAAGTTGTGATTATTGCGAGGATTGGGAAATAATTCACCTTAATAATTTCAAATGTTCTATTGACACTCGTGTCCGTTCATTTTATTTCAAGATATTTCACAAAGCTATCGCCTTCTATGACTTTCTTTTTAAGATCAAAAGCAAGGATTACCCAAATTGTTTCTTTTGTGATTATAAGATGTCTGAGATAATTGTGCATGTGTTTTGGGACGAGCTTATTTATGTAATTGTTAACAAGCATGATATTGATTTTTCCTGTTCAAAATTTCATAAAATGTTTGGTGTCCCTGGTGATAAAAAACCAACGTTTATTAGATTTATGGCCCATGTTAAATTTAATAGGGAAACAGAATACTTTATTCATAAGGGTAAAGACAAACTTTCTGCCCATGAGATTTGATTTGTAATTTTTGATGTATCTATTTTATAATTTGATGGCTGTATGATCTATGTTATGTTTTTTCAGCATTTCTTCCTGGATGGTATCATTGGTGTTATATTAAATGTGTGCAATTTTTTTGTTAATGGTGATCTTTTGCGATTTTTTTTGTGATTGCTTTGTAATATTTTCTTTTTTGTGTGATATCTTGTAAAAATAAAAAACACAGAAACATAAAAAATGGTACTGCGGAGGGGGTTACTTCTGGGGTTGTTTGAACTACCAGATAAAATATGAACAGCACAGGACTGAGACAGTCTCCCTGTGGTATCCCAATGTTAGTCCGGATGTTTCCACCAGGTTGCTTCCTATACACTGATTTGAACATAACTAAGTTGAACATATTTTATCAGTATTTTCATGTTATGTAAATCGTCGTCGTTGAATGTCTTTTGAAGAGGTTCGAAGAGTTTTCCTCTTTCAACAGTGTCAAAACCCTTGGACATGTCCAACGTCTCAATGAAGATTTCATATTTATTTGAGATGATAGCTTTTTCGGCAAGGCATTTTCATGTAAAGATATTTTCAGTGGTGCTTCTCCCTAGTTGATACGCGGCTTGCGTAATTGGTATTTGTTCGTCGATCGCGATGCGGTTGATCATGCAAATCAGCAGATAGTGATAACCTTTCGAAGCACAGAAAAGAGTAAAATTGGTCCTTGAGGGTTTCTTGGTTTTGCAATATGTATAAGAATTCCGCTTGTTAACTCCGATGGTGCTACTCCCATATGGAAAGGTTTGTAAACAAAAACGATTCTCTTATAAACCATGTATGCACAGTTTCCACCTCGATACACCTGAGCACACATTTTCGTCCAAGAGCTTCCAAGCAAGCAGTGAATTGTCTCTACACAGTCTTTGATTGTACTGCACGGTTGAGTGCATAGCATTGTAAGAGCTGTGTGAGCTTCCAGCTGGAAAATATGCCTCTGTGATTGGTTTTTGTCGAAACCTCAAGTGTTCCCTTCATCCGATCAGAGGTTTTTTTCATATCAAACGAAAGCTAACACTTCCCCTAAAATACTTTTCCCCATTAGGTCATCAGATAACGTAATTCAAAGTTATAGCAAGGCGAATGCGGTAAATCTGTTGAAAACTACCTATCCAAGCACATTTGTGACCAAAAGGTAGGTTTTAAAAGTCAAAACCTCAAATTTTCCTTACAATATTTTTCAAATTTTACGAGGGTCAGTCCACAGACCTTAGAAAAAAGCTCTATCAAGGATTCATGGGTGGTTAATTTTGAACCCATTAAAATTGTAATTGACGCCCTTAAATGAAGAATTAATGGGCATGGAAGTAGAGAAAATTTGACATTGACCATGATTTCATGCCATGAGTTACCCATGAATAAGGAATTTATGGGCATGGAAGTAAAGGTAATTTGACATTGACCGCAATTCATGCCCATGAGTTACCCATGAATATGCCCTGAACACGTCAGGGCTCTGACTAAACGCATGACAAAAACAAAGCATGCAAGGGCATGAATATTCATGTGTGAGCATGAACAACCCATCAAAAAATTCCCAAATTCACGAAATTCATGCCCGTTGCTAGCGAAAATAGGGCAGGTTCTTGGCATGTTCATGGCAAAATCTTGACATGTTCATGGGCATGACTCATGCCTAAATGTTTGCCTGGGATATTTTCACCTGTTTTGTCATACAGTTGTAAATTCAATGAACTATGACTTTGCAAAAGAGCGCTTACAAATTTATATGTCTTTCAACAATGATGTTAAATATGCATGCAATTTCCTCGACGACCTCTACTGGGGCATATTTCAGCAGTTCGGCATTAAGGTTGTCGATTCCAGGACTTTAGTTGTTTTATGGGGATTTCGCAGCATGGCTGGTTGGCTGTATTTATTCAATATTGTCCATAATTTCTTGGTTAAAAGCTCTTCGAAAGAATCTGTGATAATTTTCATAGTTATACTATTAAAAACACCTTGCCAGGGTCGCCATTTTACATCCATTACGATTATGCATAGGCAGATTTTTTCAAGCATGGGACCAAGTATTTAACAGTTCCATTATAGTTTTCAATTTCTATTCCTTTCAAACTTACTCTTAGTAAAGGTAGTTGTACTACACAGTAAATATTTCAAATTCTAAACAGGTTGTTATTAAACAAGTTGTTTAAAAAGTTAAACAACCGTGAACAGTCGTCCACCGGTTTAAAACGTTAAACATCTAGGGGTGTTTAAAGTGTAAACATTAACTTGATTAACCTTTTTAAACATCTTGTTTAAAATCATTTTTAAACAACCAGGGTTGTTTAAGAAAATAGTCTGGGTTGTTTAATTATTGTCTGAGTTATTTAAAACATTTTGTTCAAACTGTCTGGGTTGCTCAAGGATGGTTGTTTAAAAATAACTGTTGGTTGTTTAATGATGAGTGTTGAAAGTGGTTGCTGTTGTTGAATCAGCAGTGCACAGTGTTACAATTAGACTGGTCGGTCAGGTTGTCTATATCGAACTCTTACCTCTCTTGAGCTATTTAGTGCTTACACAGTACAATACCAATCATTTGTTAAACTAGAATTGAAAGAAGTAGTACCAGCATTTACATGTTTCTGGTGCTAGTCTGGAGCATGATTTGAATTAATGCCCTTCCGTGCAAGCACCCTTGATGTCAAGTTTGAACAACTGTGTTTTTTACGTTTTGAACAGCGCGTGTTTAACAAAATCGGTTTCTTTTCAAGAAAGTATACAACCATTTTTATACAGCAATGTTTAAGAACAGCGTTTTCCCTGTGTACTTATCTGCATGGCGGCACCATAATTGTCAATGATGAGTCGAGTGGATTGAGATTCTTTAAAATTCAGACCAATTAAAGCGCTAAACTAATTCACATTAACGTCACCAACAAATCTCATCCGACACCCACTGTCATTTCTTATTGGACAATCAAACATTTGCTTTAGCTCTCTTCATTTTAATATTTAATAATTGACCATTTTAAGCCACTTGCACAAATAAATGAGACTTCGTAGTGGACGCAATAAGACAAGAACAAAGCAGTTCGTGTACGGAATAAATAACCACACAACATAATTGTATTGTTTATATGTGATCATCAATATTCAAGAGCGCCGATAAGAAGTTGTCAAAGAAGTGAAACCAGAATATTTCAGGCATCATTTTGTGTATTTTTTATATTCTTCCATCGTAATGAAATATCACATCAAGGTGACAATTGTTGCTACATTGACTGTGGTATTACTGTGCCTTGTACGATCTGGACATGGGTTACCTGCAGAATATCAGGAATATACGAAACGAGATCCTCGACAAGAAATAAGGAGTGCTAAACTTAACTTAGGCGACTTTATCAGAGGTATGCCAAGAGGACGAGTGTATTTTAATGGTAACGGTAAGTTCATTACAAAGTCTATACAATACACTGCAAATAATCAGAACAATTTCAATATCGCCTGCACACATTGCGAATATTCCTCTCGGTACGTTATTTGCCAGTTCCTACTATTTTATAATGACAAGAGCCATTTGTCACGAATAACCTATGTTTAACGTTTTTAGATGAACCTAATATGCGACTCCAATGTTTCCGCAATTTGAATCGATACACAAACGATCAGCTGGCGATACGATATATATTACTAGATTTGCTAACGTTTTCACATATTTTACTACTAGTAGAGAGGCCACATCGGTCTATCTGCTCTAGTTATGGTTTTCGTGCAACATTTTTGGACAAAGGTGCCAGCCGGATTAAAATTAACCAGAAGAGTCTCATCTTTCTGATTAACCCGGCTGGCATTTCTGAAAAGTAACGTGAGCTGAGATGTTTGGGTTGAAAATGCAGTTTTTGTGATTTTTTTCCATTTTTTACCAAAAATGCTCAATATTAAAACAATCAGTCTGTTTTGTATAGGCCTGTGTATTTACATGAATAAATGTGGAAAAATCGAAACAATATGTATTTCATGTTGAAATGGCCTATGGTTTTCTGGAAGGCACAAGTCAAAAACTATGGGTCACAGAAATAAGTCTCTGTAAACTTTTTTAATTCAAAGATCCAGCTCAATACATTGATATACATTTCTTGTCAAATAAATACACTTTCTCTCAAAAAAAATAGCGTAAATGTGCATTTTTGGTAAGAAATGATAAAAATCATGAAAAAACATGTTTTAACCCAAATTTCGCCTCAATATGGTATGATGGAATATTTTTGTTCACAGATATAAAATATTCATGTCTATTACTCAGAGCAAAAATTAAGAGTGCAGTCAATTTTCTTTTGAAGTTATGGTTACTTTTAGATTTGACATTTTTGGGTAAAAGTTGGGAGTAGCAAAAAACACATTTTTTAACTAAAATATTTCAGTTCACTTTTCAGAAATGCCAGCCGGGTTAAACAGATAAAGGAGACTCTAACGATTAATTCTAACCAGGCTGGCACCTTTGTCCAAAAAATGATGCACGGGACCCTATGTAGATGATGTCGAAAGCGTTTTGTGTTTGCTGGGTATACCACAAAAATTTCAGTAAACCCAACAAATGATTTCTTTTACGTATATACTTTTGCACATAGCGATATTATTTAGAAAATGTTTGTACTTATTTTGGTATTACTGGATTGAAGAAACACATAGCTATACATTGGTATAACATATAGGGTGTCCCAGAAAAAAATACCGAGTGAATAAAATTGAACGTCGAGAAATACACATCAAAATCCAAACATTTAAAATATAACGCATAGCCTATTTTATTGTGCATCACATATGAAAATTGTATTTGATTAGGTTTACTGGTTGCGAAGAAATTAATGATCACATAATGCGTGCATTAATGCAGTTCATTCCAAGTTTGATCAAAAGCGCTTTTTTCATACTCGCTCACCGCTTCCTAAAGTTTGTGTATCTCATTAAATTTAGTCTACATTGTCTATTTTATAATCCGACGGTGTTCAGTTATTCAAAGACGATGAATTCGAAGATGAATATCAGTTTGTCCGAGAAAACCATCTTTAATTCTATAGGTTGTGCAAACATTTTATATTTTAACTTTCCGAAGAACATTTGAGCCAGGAATGACAATGATCAAGTGCTTACAGCTTTACGAGTGATTTTTGATAGCATGCAACAGTAATGTTGAAGTTTTAAAAGATTTAAACTTTGCATTACAATTTCTTGGAAATATTCCAAAAACATTAATGTGTGTGAGAATTTAACGCAAAAAGATATTTACAAGTACCGAGCATCATCTTACATGCAAGCTTTCATTTTCAATATCGTGTAGGTTTTCAAATTTGAACAAAACCTAATAAAATGAGTTCACAGAACAAAATATGAAGCACATTGACAGTTAATCACTCGTGCGCATCGTGTTGAATGATCTTTCTTTCAAACTTTGAATGAAGTGAATTGACACATGCATTATGTAATCGCTCATTTCTTCGCAATCGGTCAACCGATTCCAGTAAAATTGAAGTATAAGATGTAGAATAAGATGGGCTACACGCTGATGTTTAGATTTTTGGATTATGATGTATATTTCTCGACTTACGTCCAAATTTATTCGCCTGATTTTTTTTTTCTGGGACACCCTGTATAACGGTATATGACGTTTTATTGTAGAAAATCAGGTGGGAATTTCAACAACTTTCCTCCCTTCGTAGTTTGCTGGCTAAGAAGGATGATGCTTAAAGTTTCAAGTAATAATTATAATGAGAAGATGCTAACGGCGACCACCAGATCACTTGTGTCTGACCGACGTTTGGTCAGCGTCCCCCCCCCCCCTGATTTTAGCTGCTAATGCCTAGATATGGTTGACATAAAACAAATTCCCTTATTCAGTTGCATAGGTGATATAAGCCACGTTCTAGTTGTAATTATTACATGGAACTTTTATGGATTATGAAATTTTGCTCTCGAATTTATCAGAAATATTACTAAAGTCTGCACAAAAAGTAACTCAGTTGTTAAAAATACGCCTATAGATTCAGAACTAATAATTGTTTTCACAATATTTCAAGAAGGTAGATTTATTTACGCGCATTTTGATACCCCATTTGTCCAATTTTGTTCAATATTGACAATACAGCAGTGTTTTGAAAGAAATATACCCCAATTTAAAAGTTGCAGTTATTTGTATTGATTTGAAGTAAGCGCGAAGTTAATGGCGGGCTTTACGTGTTTACAGTGCTGGCATTATAACCATTGATCGCTGTAAACTGCAACTTTTAAATTCGGGTATTTTTCTGTAAAAGCACTACTGTGTTGTTAATATTGAACGACATTTGACGAATGGGGTATCAAAATGCGTGTAAATAATCATCCTTCTCGCTATGTCGAATTATTGTGAAAACAATTATTAATCTATAGGCGTATTTATAACAGCTGAGTTACTTTTTGTGCAGACTTTAGATAATTTACATTACGCGTACGCCATAAGTGCACCCCATTTCAATGACACTTCAGTAGGCGTGTTATGTGTGACACTTCAGTAGGCACGGTAGGTGTGATAAATGTAAAAACAAAGTTATTTTTACCAATTCAGATTGTATTGGTTAGTTTTTGGCAAATGTGATGTTGAGCTGAGCAATATTTTTCGGAGATATAATATTAAATGTTAAATTATAATCATTCTAAAAAGGTAATATGGATCTTTATCATGATTATAATATTTCAGAACCTGGTCAAATGGCAAAACGACAGTTTGCACAAATGCAAAGCTTAAACTCCGGTCTTGGAATATTGCAAGCAAAAGCAGATGATTTGTTACATGAGATTGACAGAAATAGGAGACTACGGGAAAATGCCGAACACTTTAGGGCCGCTGGGAAAAGATAGGAACATATTGCCCTATTGCAGCTTGGAATTGGTAAGTATGTCTATATATTGTATGTGTTGCGAAATATTTATGTATTAGCCACATTTTATATATCACTCGTGATCCATTGTGTGTAAGATCGAACCTAATGCTAATTACAGATAGTACAGATACCCATAGTTTATAAGCTACCCTCTGCATACAAATACAAACATATCCAACTGCAAACGGAGGTCCCGGGTTCAACCATCTCTACATTCTATCCACTGATTGTTCGGTCAAACTCTTATACTTCCATCACGTCTTTATTTACCCCATGAAGACAAATCTTTGGGGATGATTGTTCTAACTTACAAAAAAAAACACCATAAACTCATGTTTTACCATTCATTTTTTTCGAAAGATTTTATTGAATTTTAAGGATTAAGATCAAGCTTATTATATGTTTCATTCATTTGCAAAAACTGGATAATATAAAGGAATGAACAATAGCAACCGGACGGAACCGCCCGGAACCGGCGGATGACCGCCGGTCGAGTTTTGATTTCGTCCCTAAAGCATTTTTTTACCCTCCATATCTCAAAATGCTCAATGCTTAAAGAGGTCCATACGCTTCACATCCCTCTATGTCGGCCACAATTTGATTTACCATTCTCTGAAAAGTGGCTGGCGCGTTTTTCAAACCGAATGGCATAACTTTGTATTGGTAAAGACCAAATGGTGTACAAAAAGCAGAAATCTCTATGGCACGGTCTGTGAGTGGAACCTGCCAGTACCCTTTCAAAAGATCAAATTTGCTAACAAATTTTGCATTCCCAACTTTGTCTATGCAATCATCAATTCTTGGAATAGGATACGAGTCTGTCTTTGAATGAACATTTGCAGCTCTCGTGTCTGCGACCAATCGGTATGAACCATCAGGCTTGGGAACAAGAATACACGGTGAACTCCATTCACTACTACTTGGTTCTATGATATCATTGTCTAGCATATAATTAATCTCATTTTTGAGATTTTCAATGGATTGACTCTGTAAGGATGCTGCTTGATTGGTTTTGTAATACCCACATCTACATCATGAAATGCAGCATTTGTTCTACTTGGCGTATCAGGAAATATATTGTCAAATTTGTGAATCAAATTTGCAAGTTGACTTTGTTGATCTTGAGAAAGATGACCTAACTTTGAGTCCAAATTAGTGAGCACATCAGACTTGTTCAATTTTACATTATATTCTTTGTGCTCCAGCTCTTTATCCTGGTCAAATAGGACATCAGAATTTTCATCTTTACTCTTTTCTACTTTTGGCAATTTTGTCTACATCGGCATGTTTATCTACATTATCAGCATGTTTTACTGTACACACAGGTCTTTCAACATACTCTTTGAGCGTATTTTATGTGGCATAACTGCCTGCTCTTGCGTCTACCAGGAATCTTGATAATACAATCTACTTCACCCACTTTTGACTCTACCTCACATGGGCCATGATATCTGGCTTGTAATGGGTGTCCTGGAATTGGAAACAGTACTAGAACTTTGCCACCTGGTTTGACCACTCTCTCTTTGGCATGTTTATCATACCATTGTTTTATTTTGGCCTGACCCTGTTTCAAGTTTTCTTTGGCGATATCAGTTACTCTGTTAAGTATATATGCTTAAAATTGGAGACATAATCCAATAAATTGATATCTGATTTCTCATTGAGCCAATTTTCTTTCAACAACTTCAAGGGTCCGCGTACTGTGTGTCCAAACACTAACTCCTAAAGTTTCCTGAACAGCTTCCCTACCAGCAAACAACAACAAGTGTACTCCCTCATCCCAGTTCCTCTGAAATTCCAAACAGTATGTCCTGATCATGTTTTCCAATGTTTGGTGGAACCTTTCTAGTGCACCTTGTGATTCTGGATGGTAAGCACTTGAGGGATACTGTTCTATACCTAATTGATACATGGCCTGCTGAAATACTCCAGAAGTAAAATTTGATCATTGATCAGACTGTATGGACTTGGACTGTGAAGAACTTGGTTAAAGCTTTCACTATAGTCACTGCTTTAATATTTCTCAAGGGTATGGCTTCAGGAAAGCGTGTTGACGCGCACATAATTGTTAGAAGGTATTGATTACCTGACTTGGTCTTTGGTAGGGGGCCTACACAATCAATAATAACCCTACTAAATGGTTCATCAAAGGCTGGAATTGGCTTTAATGGAGCAGGAGGTATTTTCTGATTTGGCTTTCCTACTATTTGGCATGTGTGACATGTTTTGCAACATTCAGAAACATCTTTTCTGAGAGTGGGCCATCAGAAATGTCTCAGAATTCTTTCATGAGTTTTCTTAACACCCAAATGCCCTGCCATGGGACTATCATGTGCTATGTTAATAACTTCAGTGTGGTATACTTTTAGTACCACACTTTGGTGCACTACCTTCCACTCTTCATCGGCAGGTGCATCAGGCGGGCGCCATTTGCTCATTAGCATACCATCTTGTTTGTAAAAACAGACAGAATTTTGTTCTGCTTCTTCTAGGGTCAATGCCCTTTGATTGATCTCTTTGAGTTCTGGGTCATTTTGTTGCTCCAGAATCAGCTTGTCATGACTTAATGGGTCTTTCATGGTTCCCCAATTTGTTCATGCTCAGAGGCTGTGTCATTTTTAGGGTTATTTTTATCTTCTTTCTCATTCAACTTTGACACAAATGTGTCTTCCAAATTGTAGCCTAAGTCATCAATTTGGTTGTCCTCAATTGTTTCTAATGAGGCCTTCTTACTCATTGCCGTGTAACTGCACATGCAGGAAATATCTCCTTTTCCTCACTATTATCATCCTGCAAACAGGGCTTATCTGTGACTATTGGGTCAGGAAAAACCTCCCCCCCCCCTGCCAGATCATTTCCTAGCAGCATGGACACTCCCTTGGCTGGCAATTCATGTCTAGACTCCTATGGTTACAGGACCAGAAACCAAGTCAGATGTCAAGTTAATTTTGTGGAGGGGTACATTAAGTATTTCCATCCCAATACCCTGGATCAAAGCATTACCTGCTGAACTATCCTCATTAAAGGGCAAAGTTCCTTCCAGAATCATAGACCGTGCACAACACGTATCTCGCACAATCTTAATGGGCTTTGGACTACCATCATCACCAAGTGATACTACTCCCTCTAACACAAATGGTTCAAATACTTACCTCCCTTTTGTGGGAATTCTTGTTTCTTGATTTCACTGACTTGTTTCTTTGACCCAACTGACACTGCCCATCCTACAGTATTATTAGTAGATGGCTGTTGTCTTTATGAGTCTTGTTTGCCTTTTAAGAAATAACACTAGGTCATCGTATGTTCTGGTCTCTTACAATGAGTACAAGTTACTTTGGGTTTAAATTCAGTCCCAAATTTTGATTTGTTACCTGAACTCCCTGAGGTCCCTCTATCACCAGCACTATGCTGTGAATTAGACTGAGGTTTCCTTCTTGTGTGCCACTCTGATTTGATCTAGGTTGATTATGGCTGAACCTGTTTGAATAACTTCTGTTGTGACTAAATTTACTCGCATTCAATTTGTGAGTTAAGCCATAGTCGTCCGCCATCGTCGCCGCCTCATTCAGCGTTTTAATTTTGCTAGCGCTTTCATCCAAATGGGTTTTAATGTCAGCGTGGACACATTTCTTGAACTCTTCTATAAGAACCAATTGCCTCAATTGCCTAAGTTGGCCGAAATCATCTTTGACTTCTTTTGAACCAAGCCACCTGTCTTTTACTCTAGCAAATTCTACATGAGTTTGATCTGCTTGCTTTCTTGAATCTCTGAGCTATAGTCTGTATGCTTCAGGCACCAGCTCATAAGCTTTAATGACTTGTTTGACTTCTTCATAATCATTACACTTCTCTATTGGTAGAGCTGAGTAAGTCTCACTGGCCTTCCCCACAAAACTACTTTGTAAAAGTAGGATCCCGTGCCCATTTCAAATTTGTAGCTACATTTTCAAAATGTTGGAAATACTTGTCAACTTCTTTTTCTTTGAATTTAGGCACAAGCTTTACATACTTTGTAACATCAAACCCTGACTTTGAGGAGAAACTTGATGAGTATTATTTTGTCACCTAGCTGTGCCAACTTCTCTTGTTCAAACTTGTACTTTTCCTCAATTTCTTTTTCTTTCAAATGTGCTTCTATTTGCAGTTTTGTTTGTTTTTCTTTTTCTTCCATTTCCAATTTGTGTTTTTCAAGTTCCAATTTTGCCACCTTTTCCTTTTCTTCCGATTCTAATTTTTGTTGCTCAAGCGCCATCTTTTCTTGACGCAATTTTTCTTCAAGTGCCATTTTTTCTTGGCGCGCGTGTTCTTCCATAGCCATTTTCTGTTTTTCCATATCTAGACTTTATTGTTTTTCTTTATTTTCATTCTCTAACTTGATCATTTCCAGTTTTTCTTTTTGGTCCATTTCTATTTTTCTCAGTTCTAATTGAATTTCCAACTCTTTCAATTTAACTGTCGAGTCACCACCGATTTCAGTTTGGACCTCTTTTCTCTTTCTTAAATGGATTTCTCAAAATACTCATCATCAACCAAAACATCAATCAAGGCATTTTTGATTACTTGTCTTCTTGTAGCTTGCTTTACTTTCAAGTCATAATGTTTGGCAAATGCTAATAAATCAGGCTTCTTCAACTCATCATATCAAATTTCTCCCAATCTATAGTTTCAAGAAACTCTTCTGCATTGAACTCTGCCATACTGTACTTTCACTTTCAAGATTCAGTAAATTAATGTTAACTTTTTTACAGTGTATTTCCCGGACGAAGCCCCCAATTTTTGTTACGAGTCGTACTGACTCAAGGCCAAAATCACCTTTTACCCAAACTCACACGAATGCACAACACAAATACACTGTTTGATTAAGCTAACAAAATCTAAGTCTTTAATTGAAAGCAAAATATGATTGGTACAATATATGACAACAAATGCACATACAAAAATAATCACACAATCACAATAATATTTTAACTTATTAGTACTTAGCCAGCATTCTTCTTCTTGAAGATAACAGAGTTCTTGCAATGTTCTGGACGGCTGATGTAAATATCCTTAATCACTTGTCCTGCAAAAATCAGCGAAGTCCTTTGTACACTTGCATTTATAAATATCCTTGCGTATAAAATCCCCACACAAAAATGGTGCTGCTTACTCCAAACAATGATCTCCTTGCGCTGCTTTCTCCAAATATTTATCTCCTTGCGCTGCTTTCTCCAAACATTTATCTCCTTGTGCTGCTTTCTCCAAAATGGTGTTTCTTTAACACTGCTTCGCTGTATTTGGCAGATATGTTGTTTTTATAAACCAAGCAAACTCCAGCAATTCGAGCACATTTGTGTACTCGAAATCTCCTTCCTTTGCTGTATTAAAATAGCAATAATATTGGCTATGTAAACTGGTAAAAATGTACTTCTTTTTTGAGACACGAAAACCAACACACACATCTGCACATGTGGAGTTTTACAATCTCCCATGACATTCTGTAAAGTCCAAACTCAAGCCTCCAGCTTTTATACCAGTACTCATGCAAAACCCATCATCTATTGATAAACCATCACTTCATTCACATCTTCACAGATGATGCAAGCTTGTGATTTATTATACACATTAACCTTTCTCATTACATCACTTCCTGGGGGTTTTTCCTATGGTGCAAAACACTGAACATAGATCTGACTTTGTTTACAATAATTTGGGGGGAATTCTTGTTTCTTGATTTCACTGACTTGTTTCTTTGACCCGAATGACACTGCCCATCCTACAGTATTATTAGTAGATGGCTGTTGTCTTTATGAGTCTTGTTTGCCTTTTAAGAAATAACACTAGGTCATCGTATGTTCTGGTCTCTTACAATGAGTACAAGTTACTTTGGGTTTAAATTCAGTCCCAAATTTTGATTTGTTACCTGAACTCCCTGAGGTCCCTCTATCACCAGCACTATGCTGTGAATTAGACTGAGGTTTCCCTTCTTGTGTGCCACTCTGACTTGATCTAGGTTGATTATGGCTGAACCTGTTTGAATAACTTCTGTTGTGACTAAATTTACTCGCATTCAATTTGTGAGTTAAGCCATAGTCGTCCGCCATCGTCGCCGCCTCATTCAGCGTTGGCTGAAATCATCTTTGACTTCTTTTGAACCAAGCCACCTGTCTTTTGCTCTATTGCAATGTTCTGGACGGCTGATGTATATCTCCTCGTTTGCTTCTCCTGCGAAATCACTTGAACCAAGCCACCTGTCTTTTACTCTAGCAAATTTTACTCTAACACACACATCTGCACATGTGGAGTTTTACAATCTCCCATGACATTCTGTAAAGTCCAAACTCAAGCCTCCAGCTTTTATACCAGTACTCATGCAAAACCCATCATCTATTGATAAACCATCACTTCATTCACATCTTCACAGATGATGCAAGCTTGTGATTTATTATACACATTAACCTTTCTCATTACATCACTTCCTGGGGGGTTTTCCTATGGTGCAAAACACTGAACATAGATCTGACTTTGTTTACAATAATTTGGGGGAATCCCAAAATGACTTTCCACACCAACTCCTGCAAGTACAAGGGGGTTTCCCATCTCATGAAATACTCCCAGCCCGTAAACAAAGCCAAACAATTAAATTAAATTACTCAAGGCAAATCACAGAATAAATATGGTTTTTGTATTCAAAATTGGTAAATCCATAAATGAAACTTAAAAGGAGTTGATACACTTCAAAAATATGTAACAAACGAAAAATGACGTCACTAATCCCCATCATTAACGCTACGTACCTTAAGGTTTGCAAACTAGGATCTCAAAAATTTGGGGTGTGAAATGGGGAGGGGGGCAAGATTTTTGGCAGGCCCAGAGGAGGGCTGCAAGCAATTTTTGGCACGCAGGTGGGCTCATAATTATTGCACAGCCCCATACCAAGTTCCGTCAAGCACTAACACTGCATCAAAGTCAATGTTGTTTTTCTCATTTAAATTGACTAAAAGTGAAGGATAAGTCATTGAAATTGTCATTATGTATTTTTTTTAATGAAAATGTGGCAAAAATGAGGAATGAGGAACACAAAAGTATTGACAAAGTTGAAGCCCTGCTCAAATACATGTATGCTTAAGTAGAGATTTTACAGATTCAAGTCAAATATCTTATTTTGCCTTAATTACAGCTTTTTCGACTTAACCACTAGCTGCAGGATATAGCACATCTATGACAAATAACAAAGGTGCAAAAATCCGAATTTGGATGATTTTTTCGGATGTACAAATCACTGAATGGGCCTTTAACCAAACGTTGTGTTGCATAATAGGGCAATCATGCCATTTTGTGGAAGCAATTGTTCACACGTCACTGTCAACTGCCTGGATATTTTTTTTCTTTCAAACGATGCCATTTATTTGTTTTGCCACGTTCACTTGTCTTTTTTCCTTCAGGGAGTATGGTCTCTTGGTACACTGGTCGGGTAACTAAGCTCGTTTAAAAAACACGTAAGGCCAACTCTGGTACCAGGTATCAAAACCACAAACGTGGGCGTATCTAATTTAGGCTCGGATAGGATTTCCGCAAATACCATATTGTGCAACGTAAATTATATGGGAAATAAGACGATTTGTATTCCTGGTCTTCATAAAGGTACCATTGCAAGTGCTCGTGATCTCAACCCATGCATCACTTCCAGGTCTCACATATATTTGCACTCTTAGAAAAAAGGGTTCTTGGCTGTCCTATCTGTAGAACCCTCAGGAGAAAAGGGTTCTGGAAAATTTAAAGAACCATAAATATGGTTCTAGCCTTTCTAGAACTCTTTTCAGGCATTATAAAAATGGAGGACGCCTCCCACTCACCTGTGTGTGGTGAATTGACTTCGTAATAATCACACACTCAAGGGTATAGGCCAACTGCACGTATCCACTCCTTTCGAAAGCCGTATTGCTAAACAAATGTATTTAGGCCAAAATATCACAATTAATATTGATTTGAATCTGTTATCTTCATACTTCATGCAAAAAAACTGACTCAGGTACCGATGTAATTTTAACCAAGCATTTCGTAGTGAATATAGACTGTGGATGTTGGCGTTCTATCTTTCATACTACAGTTCATTCATATAAATATCAAAATCACTTGATAGTGTCGACCATAAGGTATATTCGAGCCAAATGTGGACACCATCCGGGTATTTTGCCTTCATGTATCATGCAATATTCATAAACATACCACTTTAATGCCTATATTTGGCAAACCATTACAAAATATTATACACAAGGTTCCGCCACATGCAGGACAGCTCCACCATTGTAGGTTCTACTTAGGACCTTTGTTTCTTAGAGTGTGGGGTATCTTTTTGAACAGTGGTGGTCTCATATATGGTATTGTTTTATCCATTACTGGTCTCGTGTGTACAAGACACCCCTTTGTTCTATAGAATATTAGATTATTTACGCTAATTTTTATTTGTGTTTTTTTTTTTTTTTTATCTTCCAACAAAACTATCATCATTTTGAGGATAAAGGTGTGTTGGTGTTGGCAGTTGGTATTGGAATGATCGTGGCTATGATGCATTTGCATAGGAGTCAGAACATTTTCTAACTTGAATGATGAACTTTGGTTATTGGTTCTCGAAGATTGATCCTTTACGGGACAGGAACATGCAGTGATTTTATACAAATGACTTAAAATATCTGATTTCCCTGTCTGAAATTTCTTACTCCAACTTATTTTTTGTACAATTATATTGATCAATATTGATTTGTTGTATTATTATAGTCTAGTCACATTAGAGAATGAATTTGGAGAAAACCTTCTGATAATTACAAACACTCGCTGAGCAGCAAGACCTTCCCTCTAAGCTTTTAATCCGATAAGCTGATTATCTATTTGTTTTCATGACTTGGAAGACATTCTTTGATGTATTACTGAGCTCAATCACCTGATTTTACTGGGGCGTGAGCCACCCAGGCTGGTTGGTGGCTCAGCATAGTATTTTATTAACAGAAGGTTTTCTCCAAATTCGTTTCCTAATGAATTCAGAGGAAAATGGAATACCGTGGCAAAATTGCAATAGAACGATTTGTTGTAAGTATCTCTAACAACCCTCCTGCAATGGGGGAAATTACTAATTTGTTTAACAAAATTGGCCGCTTTAGGATCCAAATTTCAAAAATTGGTAAACAAAATTCATACCAACATATTCTTCTTATCATAAGGAGTCCGGGATAAAAATCCAGACTGTAATAGTGGCTAAATACAAAAAATAATCCAGGAAAAATAGTTCACAATCAAAAATCATAAATTTGAGATGCTCATTTCGGACAATTCCGTGATTTCCATGTTTTTTTCAGTAACATTGGCAACTGGAATTCCAGTCGTTTTCAGGAAGCAAACCTGGAAATTAGACATTTCTTTTATTTCAAATGTACTCCTCTATAGAAGCCCGGAGGTCACTCCCATTGTGGCCTGTACACCATCCGCGAAAATGAAAACGCGTAAAAAGGGTAGTTTTTCGTGGGTAGCCACGATACGCGCGTATCGTGTTTAGGGTGTCAAAAACATGAAAAATTGGAGAAAAAAAGGGTAGCAAAATTGCAATTGCTAATACGCGGAAATGAAATTTAGGGTGTGAAATTTGATGCAAGGAATAAAATCCCTGTTCAGGGGCGCGTGTTACCTGTTTAGGGTATCGTTTTAGCCAAGGGTTAAATCCTTGTTTAGGGTGCTTTTCAAAAGTTGATTATCGCGGATGTTGTACAGCCCAAAATGGGGTGACACGCCCCCCCTCCCCGGTATAGAAGGTGTTTTCTGGAATAGCCCATTCTGGTCTCCGCAGGACTGTCAAAAACTAAAAATGCTCCGATTTTGCTAACAAATTTTCTCAAATTGGTCTGCTAGGAAAAACTGTTTGAACAAGGAATAGTTTGTCACGGGTGATATTACCTGGGTATTACGACAAAAAAAAGGTTAAATCATGATGAATCCTGTAAATTTTACACATTTTGTGATGTTATCCCGGTAACAAAACATCTGAGATATTTTTGTAAAATGTTTATTGAAACCATTTTTTTATTTAAAATGGAGCATTATTGAGTATTTGAAAATTTGACATTTGTCCTTTGTGTCTTTTGCAACCAAAAATCTTTCTGTTCCAATTTTATCTATAGTTTGTACATCTACCTCGAGTCACCGGCACTAGCTTTGAAGTCATGATGCAGTCATGTCTACAGTAGAATTCACCTCGACCTTTGCAGGACTTAAACCCCATTAAAAGCTATTAAACCAAGATAACACTCATTAAAAACAGCTCAACTGATTAAATCATATCTTCTCTGGTTAAATACACACAACATATGTTTCTGCTTTACACGTACAATGGAGCAATGCGCTGGGATTATAGTTTCAGTTGGGTGAACGATTATAAAGCGAGCGCTAGAGAACAATTCTGTGTGGTCTTTGTATACGAAATGAGACAATACGTGCTTATTGTTAACCAGCGTTCTTGAAAATGAGAAGCATGGTGGTTTGCAGACTTAACACGGTTTGGAAATAATTTCTTCATATTTTTGGTGTTATCTGTCGTTTACATATCCTTCCTAAAACACCAAAGTAAGCATATTTCCAAACATCTAAATTAGCTAAAATTTAGGACATGTTACAAAACTATATTTTCTAGAACTTTAGAAGAGTACTTTTAATATTGGCCGGTTATTTTTCACACAGCGACGTTAACTAGGCAAATCCCCATACTTTTAACGTAGGCTATTTCTAGAGGTCACGCGTCAATGGTAAGAGCATTGTGTATTGTGTATAGGAAAACGGACAGTAAATGCAGTATGTTCAGTGTGTACTGCGTTGGCTTAGCGTGGTTTCTTGCCTGTACATATGCGGCACGTTGATCGCGCGCGTAAAATTATGTACCCGCACCAAGTAACGCCAAGGTAACGCAGACTACGCTGAACTTCAAAGCTAGTGCCGGTGACTCGAGGTAGATATAGACCTTTTTCCTCTTTCCCATCATGCACTATTCCAGGGGGTATGAGTGTCGCAAAATACATCATCTCCCCGGGGAGTACAGAGTTATGTTCATCACATTCTGGAATACGGACATTTCGACTGGTGCCTTCATCACAAAAAAGGAATCCCCGATAATGATGATAATGGCGCCACGGTCACTAATACCTTTCGGGGGCAAAAAAACAACATTTCTATGCCTTATGGTCATGGTGTATTCACCCAAAAAAGTTTCCTGTTATTGAAACCTAACTTTGCATACATTTTATAGACCTAATGGTGAAAAACTGATGACGGGACACGCAGTGATATTTTACCGGCGTCCGTTTCACTTTTTTTTTTGAGTTGAAAATAAAACGAACACAAAATCTCTTACACAGATGTTCTGCATCGCTCCGTAACTGCATCACTCGTGTATTCAATAATTGCATAATTAGTAACATCGATGGCCTTTACGATAATCCGCATATATGGAATCAGTATGCCCATATTAAGACAAAATAATTGCAAAGGCCTGGCAAAGACCATCGGATGCACACGATCTATGAGGTTGATGAACTACGTCATACCCCCCTGGAATAGTGCATTGTGGGATAGAGGGAAAAAGGTCTATATAGACTATGGGTCAAACCAAACATTGGCTAGACTATTATGATACTTACTTCTTCTTATAATCACAAATGTGCTCCTACCATTTCAGATATTGCACTGCACGAAAAGGTCTTGACTTTGCTTGGTTTTACCCACGTGAAATATTGCCCTGCTTTTGTGTATGTTATATATCGAAAATGCTAGTATTTGATATCCATTTGGTACAGATATTAGTCCGAAGGGTCATCAGTCCAAAAAAGGTTAAAGTTCAGGTTTAGGGCATTTTAGGTTAGGATTAGCAGGGATAAAGTTAGGGTTAGCATTAGGTTTAGGGTTAGTGTTAGGGATATTGTTAGGATGAGCTTAGAATTAGAGTCAGGGTCAGCTTTAGGGTTAGGTTTGTGGTTATAGGCTGGGTTTAGTGTGAAGTTTAGGGTTATGGTTAGGGTTGGGGTTTATAACTAAGTTATTGGGGTTTGGGACTAATGACCCTCCCGACTATTAATCCTTAGGGTCGTGGTTAGGGTTAGTGTTTATAACTAAGTTATTGGGGTTTGGGACTAATAATCCTCTTGACTATCAATCTGTAGGGCTAAAGTACCAAATCTATGGTTGCAGGTCGAAAGTCCGAAGGTTCTTTAGTCCGGAAAAAAAAACCAATAACTAGTTAGAAACCATAATACCCTAACTCTAACCCTAAATTTCACCCTTTAAGCCCTATAATCCTAAACTTAACGCTATCTGTAACTCTAACCTTCAACATGACCGTGACTCTCATCCGAACTCTGACTCTTACACTAGCCTAACCCTAACACTAACCCTAACCTTATCCTTGGCCCTAATCTTAACCTAACATCCCCTAAGCCATAAATTTAACCTTTTTCAAACTAATGACCCTTTAGACTAGTGGGATGTTCCCAAAATTACATATGTTTAGAAGCATGCCAGAGTATCCTCTATTCCACATTTGAATTTTTAATTAATATTCTAACATCATTTTACATTTTAACACCATGGAATATTTATATTTTGAACAATTTAATTGCATAATATAATGACGTATTTTAAGGATAACAAAAATCAGGATGTGACAATTCATAAGTGTTTCAAATTCATAAGTAAATAGTGTATTGTTATTAAAGGTACCTCATTCCCCCACTTTACATCCATCAAAATCACATTAACATATTGAAATAAGGCGTTCCAAATCGGTATATTTCTGAAGAAATCATCAAATAACTGTTGAATTACTCCTAATCGTGGTATACCACGTTTGAGACTAATTCGACAGTTTTTTGATGATATCTTCGGAAATACACCAATTTGGAACTCTTACAAATAAATAAGATCTCTCATTTGATTCAATTTATTTACATGAATATTACGATTGGTAGGCTACACCGTATCGATATTGATAATGGCGCAAATAGACCAAGAAGCTGAAAACGCCAGCAAAACAAAATAAAAATGAATGTACAGCTTATTCTGTTATGGACAGCCGATCACTCATTTATCAATAGATGGCGCTATATCTTTACTAGGGAGCAATCACTATTTACGCCACTGGGACGGAGGATTTTAGGGGGCGCGCGATTGACTTGAGGGAGCATGACATTTTGACCTTAATATTGGAGGGGGATCATGATATTATTTCCAAGGAATTGAGGATTCAAGGGAGGACGTGAAATTTCTCCTTCGATATGAGGGGGTGCGAAATTTTTGTGCAAAAATATATGAAAATTCTCCCCCCCCCGGCGTAAATAGTGATCGCTCCCCTACTAAACATGAGATGCTGTTTCCACGGGGAAGATAGAATACTCTGGCATGCTTCTAAACGTAGGATGCTGCACGTGTAATTGTGCATGTTAGGTGTTTCGTGTGCTATTACAACAATTCAATGAAATGGAAAACTGTCTTAATTCTGTCTTAATCTTTCTTGTATATCCAATAGTTGTTTACTGTTTACTTTGCAAGTCTAAAAATAAAATCAATATTTTGAAAATGAGAGCTTTTAACATGTTAAGCAAGTAGTATTACAAATGTGTTGGTGTTGAAATTGCTGCCGTTGGCGGCGCTAGAAGCTGGTCCAAAATATTCAGTAAGAAATTAGCGTCCTCCTAGCCTATGACAAGGTTGTTTTGTATTTTGATGTTATAATGATTTTTATGAATACACTAAAGTCATATTTTTGAAGAAAAGTTATTTACAAGCGTAAAAGACAAAGTGTAAAAATTCTTCTCGTCGTCCTATTAATAATTTTATGCTAAAGTAAGTGTGCGTACAAACTGCTGAATTCTGATACCTATGTTAAGGCATACCTAATCGAGGCATATTTGTTTTATTTAATAATTGAGTGAGATGTGGTACAAAGAACATCAGGACTCGAAAATATGTGTATCTTTGTTAATATTGTACATAATATTAATGATATTTAGTTAGTGTTACCTACCGTATGATGTAACCCGTTCACATAAAACACACAAAACCCTGATAGGCGGACCCACTTTTCAAGCCATTGAGAGCGTACATCAAAAGCTTCATATTGAATGGTTTATTCAAAACACAAAGTTGCCTAATAAATTAATAATTTTCATATCTGATCTACTCTTCATTTATTTGACAATAACTGTAATAATTGTGATTAAAAGTATATGTTACTATGCATTGTAACCAACCCATAAACAATAAAAACTCGCATTTCGCATTTTCGTTTGAGGCCACCTACTATAAAGTTGTTTTTAAGCCATACAACTTATATTCGTGGTGTAAAAATGTATGTTTGTTAGTTTCATTCAGATCTTAGATATCTTATCAAACTGTCAAACATTCAAAATTTCTCATGTTCCTGCTTATATGGGAAAATATCGCATATTTGTCCCAATTTATTTATAAGATGCTTGTGATATGATATTCACATCAAATAAGTCCATGTAGTGCAATGTTGTGTATGTGCAGTACATGGTGTAACATTATGCAATAGAGGTTATCCGCGTTCTATAAGCTGCATATCCTATCAGCGACTGCTATACCTTGTTTAGGATTTTCTAAAGAAGTACCTGCATGTGCAACCATGACTGTTTCAAAATAGCCCGCCAAAGTCATGCAGGTAACTTCTTTTGTTAGAAGTCACACATGAGTAACGTGGATTTAAATTCTATCGCAATTTGGTTTTTATAAAAGGCATGCCAATATTTCCTCCATTAAAGCGGGCGGTAATCAATAACCTCATCCCACTTTTTCCTTGAGATTTTGGGAGCAATGGAAAGGTTATTATATCGCGCATAACCTTTGAACTCGGGAATTAAAAGAAACCATATTTTCATATATCTTGTGGTTCTTATTACGTTAGAGCCAATAATATATCAAAAGGTTTTGGGTGTCTCCTCCCTCCCGATAAATATCATGCAGGGTAGAAGTGACATATTTTATATCAAGCCGTGGGATCTCAATTATAGAATCCATTTTGTTTGTGTGTTAGGTTTATGTCTCTCAATATTTGAGCGAAAATTCCGCCAGGTCGTTCTCCTCTCCGACCCGCCTTAATGTCGAAAAAATGATAGTCAGTCTGTATAAATATACGTGGCTTTCTTGTGCAAGAATAGAGCTTGAAATATATTTAATGGCGAGCTGGAATAAGAAAGATAAGTTGAATATAGTATTAATGCTTCATGTAATTCGCCGTAGAAATGATGATGTAACAGGATTAACTACCATAGCAATAGGTTAAAACAATTTTTGAATTTATTGTACTGCACTACTAGTACGTTTACGCGGTACCTATGCATTGAACCATAGATGTCAAAGACCTGATTCTATAGAATATTCATATCATGCTGATCACTCGCACCTGTAAGATTAGTATCTTCGAAAAGAGCGGTATTGTATTAAATCTATGATTGCAGATATACATAAGTGATGAGTGCAACCTGCTTGTAGTGCAGGGTAATATATTCAAAAATTGTTTTAACCTATTGCTATGGTAGATAATCCTGTTACATCATCACTTCTAAGGCGAATAGACCTAATGTTCATGAATGTTCTATTTTTTCTTTGGCCTTTTGTATAGTACATGAATTAGGAATTTCTAAATTAATAAATGAATATTTTAAGTGCGACTTCGGGTAATCCTAAAAGTAATATGCTGTGTATTTTAAAACCGTATTGTTTATAAATGGAAACACTACTGGATGATTTCGTTACACCGGCTGAATTAGAATAAATCATTTAAGAAAATGTGTTTTATACAAGAAACGATTATGGTTTTACTTTGTATTTAAAGTGGTGCTATATGCATCGTATAATGTTTATCAGAATGATAAATTTAGAAACATTCTATGATTCTTATCTCCTCTTGCGTTTTTACGTACGTTAATACGGTGTTAAATATTGCTAGTCTCGGTTCCAAACATTCGTCACGAAGGAGAACAAGGAGCCTGGATGGAACAAAGACTACGCTACTATAATATCTGATCTGGGTCAATAGAAGGCATAGTGATTAAAAAAAATAATGGTTAGCGCAGGCTACCGAGTCTCTGCCTTAATTCAAACAGCACGCTTTTGATTTTGACTAAAAACCAAGGTTAACATGCTGCTTAAACGTAATTGTATTTTTGTGCTCCCCAAGTATTATAGTTGGCCCAAAACATATATTTTGGTAGATTGAGGATCACTACATCCATATATCATGGCATTACTTTCAAAATTAAACTTTTTCGTCCTGAAAATTGGGCGCGTTGCATGAACTTCGACATGAGGTAAAATCAGCATATTTCAATGTAGCACCTGCGTTTTATTCCACGTTGGAATCAACACAGTAGGTCAGGCCTATTAATGTGTTTGTTACGGAAAACCTGACTGCTATGACTCAAGTGCAACTTTTAAAACGGTCTCTTTTTTACACAATTAACCATTGTGACTGAACGTAATGACGTGTGACGCTATAAATTGGCCCACAAGTAAAGCTACATCTAACTTTTTACATTCTTACATTTTATTTTAAAAAGTATTAGGCATGTTAGGGGGACTTAAGTTGCGGACCTATATTTCTTAATACTTAATGGAACGGATAGCAACGTTGCACAGTATTTTTTGTGGGACTTGAGAGCACATTGAATTATGAAATAATGTCTTTCTGATATCAAATAATGTTGATATCAGAAGGACATTCCTCGTATTCAGAATTCAATTTGATATGTCCGATGTGCTCTCATGTCCCAAAAAATACTGTGCAAACGCGTTAAACGTTGTTATCCGATCCCTTAGTGCCACAATTATTAACTAAAACAAAAGGAAACAGACAGCAAATTTTGCTCCAATTTTCATTAGTTGAATCCTTACATCACATATCAATAAATGCAGATGATGTCATTACTTTTGCTTCGTCGTAATTATCTATCTCTAAATCGCATACAAGTCTGCTTTCGATTAGTCTCTGATATGATATTTACGACAAACTACTAATATAGATAAGTTCAGTGTGGATTTTTCAGTGTGCTTATCATAATACATGTTGTCCTGTCTTATCATTTGCTTTTATTTGTTTTGTTTTGTTTTGTTTTATTTTGGATTTCTTACTGCATTTGTGACAAAAGAAGGTTATTGTAAAATTATTTACTTTCTTCAATAACTGTCATACTGTTAGGCAGATGTGACATCTGACTGGGCGTTTTAATTACGCAACTCTTATTCGAATGGCTACCTAATGTTGTTGTGTGTTTAGTTTCTATAATAATCAATATTCCTGACCATTTATGTTTCTTTCTCTGGTCTTTAAGTCCACACTTTATCACTCCCTCTATCCTTCTCTCCCCTTCCCCTCTATCCCCTTCTCCCTCTCTCCCCTCTCCTCTTTCTTTCTTTCTTTCTTTCTTTTTCTTTTTATCTTCCTCCCCTCTCATCTTGATCTCCCCTCCGCTTTCCATCTTCTCACCTCCCTCTTTCACTTCCTCCCAGGGCTTTCAAAATGGAAACTCGTGAAATTTAATAATTTGATTTAATGATTTAATAATCAGCGACTTTAAATGTATTTAAATAATGCCGCCTAAAATAAGATGGGGTAAATAACCCGGGGTAAATAACTGACTATCGACGGCTAAAGTATGCTTTTTGAGCTTATGACGACTCAAACACACCTTTGGGCTGTATAAGAATATAAGATTCCACTTTCTCAATTGAGGCCTTTCATATGTTTTTTTTTAATCACTTATTGACAGTAGCCTGAAAGCGTTAATACGCTGCCAGGTCAGTTAACAATTTGATTGCGGAACCCTTTTGTCCGAAACAAAGAGTACCACTTTATAAAAAGCCTGTCAGCAAATCATTTCGGCATCAAAAGAACAATGCGTTACGTAATATATTACTTCTTCATGTTTATATACCCGCCTTGCTTTCATTGGTCAATGTTTCATTTCATTATCTGTGGCTGCTATGTGACACAATTGATCTCTCATATGCCGAAATTAATCAATCTTGCCTGTAAATAAAATTAATATTGCGAAATATTGCGTAATGACACCTTGCTAATGCGTAGTGTCACATAAAGTACGTGCCATTCCAACAGGTCCGCAAATATTTCTCCGAAAACAAGATTCAAAAGAACATCGCCCGTCATGGACGTATCAGAGTGCAAAAGAACGTCATGGACACATAAGAGTTCTGACAAGTATCACCCTCATATCGTCATTTATCAAATTATTCACGCATATCGGTAGAATATTCTCAGCAATGAATCTTAGATTTACATAAAGTGCCATTTACATGATTATCTCATCATAAATTTGTAATTAGCATCTCTCTAGTACTCGCAAATCTTGTTAGTTGGCTAGGTGTTGTAATAAATATTCACTACTTACTTCAATGAGAATATAATAATAGCGTATAATTAGTCGAGTGCATTGGGATCTCTTTAAAACTCAATCAGTCAACTTACAGCATCAAGAACCCACGCATCACCGTATAGTACAACCAGCGCCCGCTGTCAGTTCTTATTGGACAATCAAACTTATGTTTTTCTTTTTCGTTTTAATGGTTGGCGATTTAAAATCACTAGCATCTATAAATGAGAAGCATTCTTCGTATTGGATGCAATAAGACAAGAAGATCAAACAGTGAGCTTGCGGAATAAATCATCGCACATTAAACGTCAATGTTTTATTGAATTTATCTTCAGATCTTTTAATAAGTAACTACACACAGTGATTAGAGGCTTACTATAGGAGGAACACCAAGTGGCTCAGGCACCTTTTTTTTCTATTTTCTACTTCTTCCATCATAATGAAAGATCACATAAAGGTGACAATTTTGCTACATTAACTGTGGTATTACTGTGCCTTGTCCGATCTGGACATGGGTTACCAGGCGAATATCTGGACTATATAAAAGAGATTCAGCATCAAAACCAGAAATCAGAAGTGCTAAATTTGACAGAAAAGCAATCAAAGATTTTATGAATGGAATGGCAAGAGAACGGTCGTATTATTATGGTAAGTACATTACAAAAGGGTGTCATATTCTATTTTTTTGTAAATACCCAATTGGTGTCATAGTTTAATATTGTAATGGTTCTGAATTAAACCTAAAATGGTTCATTAGGATGTCATAATTGGAAAAGTAGTTTACTTGTAACATAATTTACTTGTAATTTACTCTCTGTACCGATGAGACAACAGGAGAGAAGCAAAATTCAACAGGTGGATTATTTAAAATCACTATCGGTGCGAAAGTATGGAATAATACCAATGGTTGTGTTCATTGTAGCGCTTATTATATCTTCTACAACTGACCATATTTGCGAACATTAAATAGTAATACATTCAATAATTAATCACAAACTTGTCTGTGAGTGTAATGGCAGAAACCATATTTGAACAGTGTTAGCCAATTAACTAAAACACTGTACTTTTTACATGTAATATTAAAAGGACATTTCGTGATCCATAGCATCATTCCCCCAAAATAAAAAAAAAAATGTTGAGATTTTTATACCACTGGAACTCTCTGGCTACATAATGTTTATGCGGAAAAAACTTCTTGCAGATTAATTCGTTTAAGCAAAATATCGAGAATTTGAATTACGTTCTGGTACACCAGAACGAAATTACAACGCATTGTATATGGAGCAATGTAATACACATAATCATGCATAAGTCGCAATCGAAATCAACTGAAATTTTGAGAATAAGCTTTTTCGTGAATGTACTGAAAATGTCATAAAATGAAGGTGATAGGATCATGAAATACTCCTTTAATACAATTATCAATATAAATGTGGCAAGCAGGCCTCAATGTAAGATTGACCATCCACTATTAAGATCAGTCTATCACAAAGCTTCACTCTAATTAGTCACATTGACGTGATCAATATAATTATCAAAATAATTTGAGTTTATTAATAGTCTTCTCCAGATGGTTGTCTATTGTAGCGTCTATTGTAGCGTAGATTGCGTAGATTAACTGTAAAAGTTGCTACAGACGTTTTAGTGGATGTAGAATATTCGATGCAACATGTCTTCATTATTTAATCTATTCCCATTCTATTTCCATGTTTTAAAACTTCTAACGAATGTGTGATGACGTAAAATCGATAATGTATTTCCACCAGACATTCGACATAACATATTATTGATTCGTTAGAAGTTAAACATTATTGGAAATAGAATGAGTAAGAAGCCATGTTGCTGAGTCTATATGGGCACTAGCGCTCAGAGAATTTTACTAGGGTATATACTACTATTATTATGTTGAAATACCTTAGCCTGTTTCGACCAGACAGATAATTTTGACAAAAAAAAGACAGATAATTTTGACAAAATCCCTACTTAATTCTAATATAACTCTATTAAAAAGAAGAAAGAAAATGCCACAGATTTATACATAGCGTGATTACATAAGGCCATTGAGCTTTACAAGAAGAAGGAACAATTTTGTGATTTGTCGTTCACCTTTTTACACGCAGAGGCATTTAATTTTGAATTAAGTTGTACATTCTAAGGTACCATTTTGAATGACATATTCCCGCAAATTTGACAGGCTGTTGTTTCCATATATTACATTTGAATTTTACAGCAGACTCCTCTGAATTCACATACTGCATTTTTAGGTGATTACACTATTATTGGTGTGGTTTAAGCAACATAACATCCTTAAACATCATTGAACAAAATAGATAAAAATATGAATCAAATTCTAAACTTACAATTTTTTACATTTTTGTCAATTCTCTACAACTGGATGACTCAAAACATTCATAACATGGTCTATTTTTCGAGATATCTGGATATGCGGCATTTTGCTGCAACAAATATAAAATTGCACATTATGAATTTGCAAAAAAATCTTATCAACTGTCTAAAGAACAAAACACTTGCTGCTATAATTGAAATAAGTGAAAAGGAATGTGAAATCGCAGACCCCGAATATGTGAGCAGCGCCGCGCCCACTTAACTGCTATGGTCATGTACAAAATGTTTCTTCGGTGTTTCGTATATTGCATTCATCTGTTCAAACATAATTTAGGATTAATTTCAGTGTATCAAAGAACCATGTGTTTAACTCTTAGGAGATAATATTTATGTATTATATGGTTTATTTAGGGTCAGTATTAAGGTTATGAGTAGACTCCCTTCCATAGAAAATTCTATGGCAATCTTTCGGCTCTTCCCCCAAATGATCTCAATATCTTTAGAATGAGAACCATATTCCTTCTCATTGTTATCTGTTCAAATAAAAATATATTATCAAAGATAGTAATAGAAGACTGTGTGCCATCTTCCCCAAATACACTTAGCACTTCTTACCACTTATAACGCTCCACTGGTGATGCAACACACGCCATCATCAGGATTATAATATCATCTTAAACGGGAAAGGGTTTGAAGTGTGTGAAAGAGCTTTTTACGACAAATATAAAATCGTACAATTTTTATTTTATAACCGTGTATTTAATCTAAAAACAAAATTGAATACTGCTTCTGTATTTAATTTTTTGTGTTTGCATTTTGAGCTAATGCAAACAATTATGAACTTACACGCACGTGGAAGAATCGGTTTTAACTAATGGTTTGTGTAATTAACATAATTCGTAATACGAGCGTAGGGCCTCTAACTTTGTAATCTCACCGCAAACAATTATAAACTTACACAACATACGTGAACATCAACGATTAGCAAAGCGCAGTGACCGTATGTGATTGCGCTATAAATCCGTGCCTTTTATTTTTACTGTATAAACTCCACGCACGGGAAAAATCCGGTCTCTTTAACTAATGGTCTGTGTAATTAACATAATTATTTCGTAATACGAGCATAGGGTCTCTAATTATGTGACCTTAATGCAAACAATTATTAAGTACAACAAAAGGAACCAGGCAGTAATTGCTCCAATTATCATTAGATGAATCCTTACATCGCGTCAATGAATGCAGGATGATGTCAGTACTTCAATCTAATTATCTATCTCTAAATCACATACAAATCTGTTGTCTATTAGTCGCTGATACGAAAAACTACTAATATAGATCACTCCAGTTTAGATCTCTTCAGTAGTTCTCCTTTTTCCATTTCAAAAGACTTTTCAGTTTTTTGGGAGTTTCGGGTAAATTGCAAAAAATCTTCTGGTTTCCCTCATATAATAATTAGTGTCCACACGTAATAACTCTAGAAACTTATTTTGTTACCTAACCCGTATTTCATTTCACTGTATTTTATTAAAATGATAGCCGCAGTTGACTCATATACAACCGTCGTTGCTATTTCGATAAAATTGCATGCATTGTTTAAACATATCCCATAGGTACTTTTAAACGTATAATGGCTAATAGTTATTTTGTCGGAATTTAACCCAGGAGTGTCTCCTGTGGCCTCCGTCTCTCCATCGCAAGCATCGAATGATGTTCATATACCGAATAGTCATTTATTTTTTAAGTTTAGCGCACTAAGAAATTCAATCCCAAATACTTTGGGAGCTAGACTAGGACTAGTACCATACGCTTAAATACATTTTAAGTCTCCGGATTCAGTAAAAACGGTTAGATCTTTGACTAGATGTTGATTGCATTGGGAAATCATCAGTGTACTTCGGTTATATCTATAAATGCGCTTTTATAAATGCGCACGTGACCCATGGGCACGACATACCAAGACCAACAAGCGTGACTAATCCTCATGCATACAGAAAGGGATAGGAACTCTGACGATAAATTTAAAGTATTAATTGAATTCCAAAATTATTACACATTTTGCAATTCCGAATTTGTAATATGTTATCAAAAACAACATTTTGAAAGTATTTGACGACGGTGAAAATATTCAACGACGGAAACGTTTACAATATAATCACAAAGTTGAAAAAATAGACAATTTTGCTGCACAGCAGTCTCATGTTGTTCCGCCTTTGCATTCAAATGTATAGAAAGACCACTCGCTATGTAGAAGGTCACTTCGAGACTTCCTGTCTATAAGCTGTTATGGCAGCGCGGAGGTGGTCACGTGCGCATTTATAAAAGCGCATTTATATATATAATCGAAGTACACTGATCATGGCATGGTTGAATTACCAGTCATCAGCTTTTGCTAATAGATGTCTGCACCTCTTCCAATCTGTCATCAGTATAAGGATATTAACAAAGTTCACTGATAAGAACATAAAGACCGCAAAATAATTAGTTATTTCACCCCTGTATATCCTAAACAAGGACAGGTATGTCATAATTAGAACCAGCCATCCATAGATACACCGTTAACTCAGATTTAAGACCTAATTCGTTAAATTCGTTCAAGAAATAGAGACAAAAGGCCAAGGAAGGTGCAAATTCAAAAGTTGCAGTTTGCTCCATTGCATGCCCTATTGATTTGTACACAAAGCGTTTTCAAAAAAGTAGAACTAGCGCAGTGCTTTTCATTGATTAGCATATCAAAACCAGTGCCTGCTTTCCATTGATTAGAACATAAAAGTGCAACATATAATTTTGACATTTTTGTGTTTGTGTAGGATATACAGGGATGAACATAACTGGTACGTTTATTCTTTTGCGGTCTGTATTACCAGTGTACTTCGGTTATATATATATAAATGCGCTTTTATAAATACGCACGTGACCACCTCCGCGCTGCCATAACAGCTTATAGACAGTAAGTCTCGAAGTGACCTTCTACATAGCGAGTGCTCTTCCTATACATTTGAATTCAAAAGCGGAACAACATGAGACTGTTGTGCAGCAAAATTATCTATTTTGTACAACTTTGTGATTATACTGTAAACGTTTCCGTCGTTGAATATTTTTTTCCGTCGTCAAATACTTTCAAAATGTTGTTTTTGATAACATATTGCAAAATGTGTAATAACTTTGCAATTCAATTAATACTTAAATTCGATGATATTTATCTACAGAGTTCATATTCATTTCTGTATAGTAGTCAATACAGAAGGAGGATTTAGGATGCATGAGGATTTAGTCACGCTTGCTGGTCTTGGTATGTCGTGCCATGGATCACGTGCTTAAAAGCGCATTTATAAATATAACCGAAGTACACTGATTACAGACAACATTTCACATGGAATGGCACAACAATGTGGATTTATCGAGCCCTGCAATACATCACACGATGTACGTCATTGACCAGCAACGTGTATTATCTCAACCTTTGTTATTTAATTGCTTAATGTATAATATCCTTTCTTAATTATTACTGTTTATATTTAGACCCTCCGTTAATTACGGTACTGTCTTTATTTTGCATGTTAAAGTCATACTGCAACATTTGCATATGAAATAGATTTGTATTTCTGTTCCACAAGATGCTAGTTTTACTCTTAGAAATTTTATTATGAGCCGAACAAATGAGACGAAATAAAAGAAAGGGCTATTTTAATTACAGCGCCAATGCGTGTCACTCTGTCGATCGTAACCGACGTCTCTCCTGTTGATGTGTTATGACCTTCCCATACGCCATGTACGTACAGTGTTATATGAACATCACGCATACGTTCGACTTATATTTCGATCGTATAAATAAAATATAATATAATACGTCGTTTTATCAAAATATCAGATTGTGTCACAAACACCGCACCTAAAGCCTTGATCATGAATTTTGAGAACATTGAGGGCGTTCTCCGCAGCAAATGTATGGCTTTAATTAGATTGGCAAAACAAAAGGTAAAGTGGTGATCCAGAACAATATTGCTTAATAAATCAGTACTTTCATGTTTGGAAATTAATATCTGAAATTAATACGTGTTTTTGTTTATTTTTCAAATGATCTTAAATTTAACTTCACTTACTGCACCGGATAAAAAGCCGCAATATTCAAATACAAATACACTCATCACATCACTAAACTGCATTCACGTTCTGTGAAGTATCACGGGATCTTTCGAAAAGCGATATCAAGTATGGACGATAAAAGGAGGTCAAAAGAAAAGAAGGCCATAAATCAGGTTACGGGGGTTGCTTATTAACCAGGCTTAACAGAATCAACGTAATATCGCTTCTTATATAAAAGCAGAGATAATAAAGATACGAGTGGCCTGTGACAGCAACAAGCCATCCATAATTTATTAATTATTAAGAGTCACATTTTTGTACCACTCTGCCTACTCACAGCTGCCAATCATTCTTGTTAAAATAAGCGAAATTAGTTCCACATTCACACCAATTTAAATTTAAACAGATGTACAGGCTGTATCAAAATGATTGGTACCTGTCAGGTTTTAATATTTCAATTGACAAGCCTGCTTCTTTAATATGCAACATTGGATCCTCTTGAAATGCCCAGAATTTACAGTTTTATGACCATTCATAATCATAACATTAATTTATAAATAAGGTAGTTCCTTTGCTTCATTTTGATATGGCCGGCTTGGGAGTTGATAGGTACCAATCATTTTGATACAGCCTGTAAATCCAATTCTATTACTCTTACGACCCATTATTCAAAATCGCGCACTGTGATTTGTTAAAACACGTCACGTGAGAGCCCATTATTCTGCAATAATGGGTCAAGAACCGTAACACATTTGAAAAGATCATTAGTCTGATATTTCGTTTACATTACCTTGCACTATAATTTATTAATTTTATTAAGAGTCACAAATGTACTGTCCTCAAACTAGCTCCGGAATGTGTTGGGCCTGATAAAAGCTAAAGCTAACAAGTCAGAAAATAGTGGGTAACAGCTATACTGACGCTCAATATACAACAAAATTCCGAAGAATCTTCAGAAAATGGTGAAGAAGACCTCAAAATTACTTATCAAATGGAATTACTGCAATAAATTTAACTTTTAAGCTTTAAAGGAGAAGTATCAAACTGTTTAGCCTGTAGGTCCTGAATTTGACAATCCAATTAATCATGCACTTGTAAGCTTGGTAAGTCAACCCTGATCATATGAATCCTAAATTGGCAACCATGTTACTGATAAACATAAATCAAAAAGTTAATTTTACTATAATGAGCAACCCATTATAATGGATTACTACAGTTCCGTTATGGTGAACTGATGTCATCTATCAATCATGCCAATTCGACGTTTCTGTGTATAATTTGTGTCTTGATCGGAAACTACTAGTATTTTTAAATTAATTTCCTATCACTATTTCTTATGTCATTCATTGTGAGATACACTTGAATTCAGTCTTAAATCTTAAATCTGTTGTTCTCGGTGGGTTTTTCAGAGGACAACTTGAAATTCCAAGCCCACATATGTCTTTTAGCATCTTCACAATGTCACGGGGATAAATCTTGCCCTGAAGATGTTCAGCCTGAGAGTACTAAATTAGAGAGAAGACACTCCGCACGCAAAACTGAGGACAGTATGAGAGCTGAGAGCTGGACCTCGTGTAAGACCTGGAAATTAAGATCTGTCAAAAGTGATCTTGAATACTTATGAGATACGATGTGGCGTAATGAAATATGCCATATTAGGCTGTTGATGGATATGACAGAATGACTTTTGAAAGTCACAAAGTCACATTTTCTTCTATTTTGATCAAAAATTCCAAAATATAAGATACGTGTGCATGGAATCAAAAAATTCGGATACCCCTTTGGAGACTAGGTGAATTTGATATCCCTAGGCATAGCCAGACAAGAAGAGACTTTTGGAATATGATATCCCCAGAGAGAGCCACATTTTGGATTTGATACCCTTGGTGGGAGTCTCGAGACTAGCACTAATGTCGCTTTGTGGGATCCAAGTAGCGGATCGACAGCCTCATCCCCCATTTTATCCCATCAAAATAGAGATTTTGATATCATAAGAAAACTTTTTTCATAATTCCAGTAAAATTTCTCATCCGCCTAGGTGGTATACCACCCATACTGTTCTATGGGGCCATTGTGAAACACGTTTTTGCTTCTAATATCAATTGTGCAATTTAACTTTGCGAATCAGATCATTTTGGTACAGCCCTCAATGTGAGATACAAAACACAATATGAAAATATCTGTCCTTGCCCTTTTATACATGATATGATGAGATCATTAAAATCGTCGTAATTCAAGACATTGGCGCTACTATTAGTTATCTACGATAGTACGATGTATATACATTCAACCGTTCTTTATCGCTTATTTGAACTAAAATAACGACGTCTTTCCGATTTAAGGCAAGTAACACAAGTGCTTCATATGCCAATCGGGCATGCGCGAAAAAAAAAATGATATCCATCGGGTAAAGTCAGTTTTATCCAAGTACGGCTATACGATTTTCGCTTTACACAAGCTAGTAGTATGACCACGATCTGTTTGTTTTAGACTCATTTATCAAGTACTTTTATTTGTTAAGTTTTGATTTCCGGGTTGAATACGTGATCTGATTAATGCATCAAATTGAAACGGGTGAAATGATAGAGTTCAAAGGAAACCAAAAGAAAGCAATTTGTTCTGAATCTATTGGTCATTGAATTTGATACCTTCTTAACAATCTGTAAATCTATATGGAAAAAAAAATTGACTTTCTGATTGATGTCAGCCATTCAAAAGATTTATATTCAAAACCAGAATACAAATCCGCAGGTCTTTGCTTAAAAAACGGACCGTTATTGTAATCACACCTGTTTGTCTGTCTTCCTCGCTATCTCCCCGTATGCGTGTATTTGTTTGAAATTACGTATCGTTTTAAAATAAATGAAGTCGATCGCCTTTCAAGTGATTAAAAATTAGTTTCCCTCTATGTTTTTTAATATGGCGCTACACATATTCATTAGGAGAACTCTAAAGACTAAATGCACGTGGAAATTAGTTAATTGGTGATTGCAGTTTAAACAGACAGTGCTGTTATATGGTAGCAAATAAAACTTATTGAATGACTATGACCCATCTTACAGACAAGAACACGATATTGATCATTACTGACAATGGACAAATACATCAGGGATATTATTACACATATTCAAGCATAGGTAGATTTTATATCAAAAAATACAACTTAAGATAATCATTAACTTGTGATGAATCAAGTGTTAGCTATCGGCTTCATTAAAACCTCTTCCACAATAATAGAAGGCAGATATACAAGTATTTGAAGATACGGATTTCTAAGGTAACACATGATTACTATAAGTTGTATAGTAGTACTTTGTTCTTATTTTGATAAAGCACCTACGCAAAACTCTTCATCCTATAGTACCCGCCTTAGCAAACACATTTGTATACGATTTTGACGTAAGGAGATAAAAAGATAGCACTTCAAGGAGACAAAGGATGGCACTTTAAATGGTAAAACTGGTTTATTGGATCGTCCCTATTCTCACACTCGCGACCAAACGAGAAAGGAAGTTGACAATAATCTAGAAACTAAGATTTTCAAATCAACATAATATGACCATGCATGAAACTGCAACCTCGACAAGCATTACAATACTACGCTTACATGCAACAGTCCAATGTTTTGTATTTACCCTTCTAGTTAACATTCTTCATTACCTTTTAAATTGTGTCCTTTATGTTGACTTTTAGTATTAGACCATAATTCCGCCATTAAACTGGTAACTGACACGACAGCATAGTAACGCTTTTGCACAGGAGGCGAGTATCAATAAGTGATCACAACAAAGTCAGGTGTAAGCGCACATGTGTGTAACATTGTTATTACACGGCCCAAAGGCGTGCTTGACTGCGGCCTCAATTATTTTGGTCGCACGCACACAAACCTTCTCTGTACTTCCAAAGCGGCGCCTAAAGTGGTTTGTGCGGCTAATTTAAATAAAATGAATGAACACACGACGTGCACTATGACCTGACGAAACAGCTCGATACGCCCAAACTTTCTAAATATTGATTGACAACATGTGTCAATAGTCAGCGCTCAAATCGGACACAATAGACAAATCCAACAAGCCAATTGATGGTCAGAATTCATTCGGCCATTACTGGATTTCCTCCGCACCAAACTGGTGTTGTGACTGCCCAATTGGCTGGATTAAAGCCGCTTAAAATCGATGTTATATTGTATGTTGTAAACTTTCATCATTCTTTTGTCTACGTGTAACACGGGTGACGGATTACATTTTAAACCCAGCCAAGGCAGCGTCATTTCACATTTCAGGTGGGATGGACCCGATGGGGACCCAGCTATGGCTACCATTGAGGTGTAGAAATGCGTGACATTGGATTTGTCTAGATAGAATAAAAAGCTTCTGTCTGTTGGTATTTCTTCGCTGGCATGTTTAACTTATGTTTCATAGAGTTAATCACCAACTTCTAGCACTAAAACCTACGTCAAGGTTGATATTTATTTGCGTCTCTATAAATAGTTTATAGCTCCTTTTTATTTAGTCAGATGTACTCGTAAAACTTTATAATCATTATTTTATTCTGAAAATAGTCGCTTCTATTCTATACTTGCAAACTTAGAGTTATAATAGGACATATGGATTGGAACATTTTTTAAAGTATGTTAACATTTTCCAGATTGTATTGTGGTACCGGTGTTGTAAATTTCGACCCCTCACAAATGAGATTATACATAGCTTACTTAAAAGGCCTGTAAAGTTAAAATCACAAATTCCAGTTAAGTCAATTGTGCGTATTATGCATATTGCATATTACAGAGTAGGCTATATACCATGATCTTTTGAAATTTTAAAGCCTTTCATAACATAGAAAGATTGAAGCAGGAGTCGCCAGAGTGATATTATAACAAAAGATATGCCATCTGATTTGTGCGGTACAGAGAAACTTTATCCCTGCGCTAATCGACATTGTATTTTTCTGCATATGTTTGACGTATGAGGATTCGAAATTACAAAAGAAATAATATTGTTGAATGAGACTAAACTGAAAAAAGGTTCTATATTTTAATTAAAACAGACAAATATAGCTGGTATGATTTAGGGCTTTGACCCAAGAAGGTTCTATATTTTAATTAAAACAGACAAATATTATAGCTGGTATGATTTAGGGCTTTGACTAAAAGAAGTAATTTAAGCTTTACACACCACTCACCTTAATTAATATCGGGCTGTTCCAGTTGAAATCTATAAACCCCCTGTTGAAGACATGACATTAATCGCTCACGTCAGGAGTGTAGATTTCAAATTGAGTCACCCATATTTTAGGTAACTCCATTTCAAATTCGCACTCCCCTGTTTGGAAGATTAAGGTCATGTCTTTCATAGGGTGTGTATGGATGGTAGCCCATTGATCTTTACCCTCAAATCAATATGTTAACTGAAGACGTCTCACGACCTAATTACTTCTTACCGTACTTTGAGATAAAATCTAAGCAATTCTCAAAACAAATATTCTGACCGATGTAATGTTTACTTTTACATTTGACTTATGGCGATAGTCAGATATTCAAGTATTGTTGAAGGGTCACAATTTTATTATTTCAGGCAAATATTTGCGAGACTTTATTGTTTGATTTATTGGCATTTAAAGCCAAATTACTATGACGCCTCTTCACATTTCTTAACATTTACATGGAGAAAATCAAATGATTCTGTCATTGACATTCATATATCCAAATAACCCCAAGCCCATTTTAAGTGACTTGTTATTATATAGTCCTACGCATATTATTCATGTGGGTATCTGTAAATATGCGAGAGTTGCCTACTCAATTTGATATATAACGGGGTTGATTGGGTATAGCTCAGTACCCGGGCTCAGTATAAGGTTAAGTATGGTCTCGGTTCCGTATATTCAATAAGCGACCTAAAGTTGTGGAGAATGAGATATTGTCAGTGGCGTAGATTTCTTTTTGACATTGGGGATGGTGTTGGAAAACATTTCTTAAAGTACTATGATAGTAAATCCAGCGCCTTTTGGCTGCCAAATAAGTTTATGGTTGCAACCCCTTCGTAGTCCGTGTTACAAAATATGGCTTAGTAGTTCTAGGGTTAACAGTGTACTTCGGTTATATATAAATGCGCTTTTATAAATACGCACGTGACCACCTCCGCGCTGCCATAACAGCTTATAGACAGTAAGTCTCGAAGTGACCTTCTACACAGCGAGTGGTCTTTCTATGCATTTGAATGCAAAGGCGGAACAACATGAGACTACTGTGCAGCAAAATTGTCTATTTTGTTCAACTTTGTAATCATATTGTAAACGTTTCCTTCGTTGAATATTTTTTTCCGTCGTCAAATACTTTCAAAATGTTGTTTTTGATAACATATTACAAATTCGGAATTGCAAAACGTGTAATAATATCACTTTCTGTATAGTGGTCAATGCACGAGGATTTAGTCACGCTTGTTGATCTTAGTATGTCGTGCCCATGGGTCACGTGCGTATTTATAAAAGCGCATTTATAGATATAACCGAAGTACACTGGTTAATGATAATTACGAAGACAATGTTGAATATTTTCTGAAACATGTATATTATTGATTAGGTTACACTTTTGATCAATTTTATTAAAGTTATATCAATCATGCTTGGATATTAAGAACCGAAATAATGAACTGATGCAAGTAATCATTCTGAATTCATGAATGGCCTAAATATACATAATTATAACATATTACAACCAGAGTAAACTTGATGAATCCATCACTGTAACATTATAAAGTTCATATAGTTCATTTAATATATGTAAATACGTCTCGTGTTTTGATGGAGACTTTGTATTTCCACTTATTTTGTGATGATTACACTGCAAAAACAGTGTTTAGAAATTAAACACTTTTCTAAACACAACTTTGCCTTCACTTTGTAAATACGTTTAGCAGCTAAACATCATGTGTCAAATTTCTGAACATTGGTCAGTGATGGTGTTCAATTTCTAAACATCTGACATCCATATTCTAAACATAACGTTTCTAAACACATTCTTGTCTTTACTTTCTAAACACTGTTTTTGTAGTGTACGTATGTTTTAACTTTGATTATGTGTTGTAATATTGATGTGGACCCATCATCGGGTAGATGAGTGCCACTGTTGTAAAAGTGAAGATTCCAAATAAATCTAGCTATCTAACTAACTAAAAATATACATGTGTTTCAAAGTCTAATAAAAACAAATTATTATCGTTTGACTAACAATCCCATTTTGTTTATATATTACAGATCCAGAACAAGTAGCAAAACGCCAATTTGGTCAAATGACAAATTTCAACCCTGCTATAGGATCGTTAGCCGTAGCATTGGATCGTTTGTTAGATGAGATGGACTTCAATAGGCGAGTAACTGAAAACAAAAACAGAATGCAAGCAGGCGGCAGAAGATAGGAACAGATTTCCCTCCTGTTCCATCTATGTCCATATCTTGTAAGTATTTACACTTTTACATGGTAAGTAAAGGAGACGATCCTGTATAAACAGTGATCAGAGTGCCAATCTCTTTCATTAGCGATTGCGCCAGACTCCTCCATGTAATGTTGCTATAGGGGATCGCTACACCTCCTCAACAGTGTGAGTCCGTTACCTTCCCACCATACTCCCTTTTACATGGAGAGATATGTTATAACAAGATACGATAATGTAGCCCTACCACAGGGCCCCTTTTTAAAACACTGTACTCCAAAACACGCTGTAATAGCTAAATTTTATCCAAAGACGGTTGGAAAGCGAGAAATTTATTATCTTCCTTTTAATCATAAGTTTCTAAGTTTTTGAACAAGTTTAAATCTTAAACGATGTTATTGTTGTTATAGAACGGGTACTGAAAATTGACTTATCAATCAGACATTTATCAAATCTGTACACACTGAGAAACGTTATGTAAGTATACTAATGCAATGGACTAATTTGGGTACCTAAAATTTTACAGAATTTGGCAAATATTACATAGTTCTGAGATGAATTTGACTTAATAATTACGAGGTTCTATACTTACATAACGATATGTCAACAACCTGTGTGTGTTTCAAACCTGATTGATATTGATCTGTAATTTAAGCTTTACACATCACTCATACACTAAATTAAAATGAGCGCAAAGGATAGATCTACGATTAGCTTAAGTCGTTTGGGCGTAAAGAAGCGCATTGTGCTTTTGAAGGATGAAAAAGTTTAGGGTGGTTGGTACAAACACCCCTTTGTAGTTCTTGGGTTAATATTGTTTTTAGAGATCGGAGTAGTAGTGTACGATCAGATATGCCAGTCTCAATCAAAAGTAATAATGTTGTGAATAATTTATCTTAATCTTCCAAAAGTGTGTTTCTTTGAATGATTTGTTGATTTATTTTTATTTTCTTTGTTTCCATTTTTACCCAGCTTATCTTCCAACAAATTCTGACATCATTTTGAAGAGAGAAACACGTGTGTGGAATGACCGCGTCTTTGATGCGTTTTTCAACCAAACTGGAACCAGGTCGTTTCCTAACTTGGATCATGAACTTTAACCACTGATCCTTGGAGATTGATGCTACGGAAACAAGCGCTGATTTTATGCAAATAAGCAGATAGTATCAATATCCGATTTATGTTACTGAACTTATTAATTGGACTCTTTTGCATTAATTGATCGATACTGATTTGTTGTTCTGATAATAGTAACATAATTCATGGTGGCATTAAGTATTATCTACCATTATAGTAATCGGTCAGGACCAAGAAGTAAGCGGTATTCCATCAAATATGTGTACTTAAGAATACTATAAAAGATTATTTTTAAAATATAAATTGCCACAATTTTTGAAAACATATTGACAGATCCATATGAAGAAAAACAAACAGGGAAGGGGTAAAACTGTTTGGACCAAGCTTAATATATACATTACAAAGAGGAGGAGAAGCTTGTATACTTTATAAACATTTTATAAATTCTTTCCTGTTGCTCTGCGAGTCTGAAATTAAAGTAATATATTTTGAAACTTAAATACGTAGTATTAAGAATGTATTGTCTTAGATAGATACTAGTGTGTAGGTAGAATGAGTTAAGAATATTTAGTAGAATATTAAAGTAATCATCTCAACTATATAGTTTTCCTATTCATATGTTACTTTTTTAAGCCACAGTGTAACTTCGTTGCGTTTTTGCAATTTTATGCCGAGCACGAAATTGGAACAAAGTCATTCAGAAAAAGATTATGAACATTTTTCCAGGAATGGAATTAAAACAGATTTTTGATAAAGAGATTAGAATTTTAGGTTAATGCCAAATTCCGCTTATGTCTTATTCTGAGTCATGAATGCACCTTTAATGTGATAATATAGATAACTCATTTTTCTTCTCTCTCTCTCTCAGTTTATTTACCAAATATTTTACTTAAGTCAGTCAAACTGAGATGATATGAGATGCTCTATAAACTTTATAATTAAAACAAGTTTGCTGTTGAAATAAGGAAATGTATTAATACCATAAATACGTTTCAAAGTACTTATAGTCGTAGTTTAAATAACGCGTATGCCGTGTAGTAAGTCTATATAGGAAAAAAATTGGCTATTCTGGTTGAAATCCATATACCCCATATGGAATAGAAGGCATTACCTCAATATTCCACACAGTGAATGTGAATTTCAAATGAGGTTACCAGAACGGGTATAGATTTCAACTGGAATAAGCCTTTTTTAAATATGGCGGGCACAAAAGGAGAGGGCGTACTTTGAAGTGAGTAATCTTTTGTATGTTTCTCAGCTGACAAAAGATTACTCACTTCAAAAAGCAACGCCCTCCCAAATACCCTATATTTCAAAAACTTATAACCAAATGTGTGAGAGGAAAATGTAGAAAACGTCATCAAGGCTCTGGAAATATATTTCTTTGTTTGTTTATATTGTACATAATATTATTAATATTTATTACATATGTGGCATTCCAATTGTTTGAAATATGCCCTTGTTGATCACACAAACCTTAAGGCATTTTCAGCAGAATATGAAGCGCAAAATAAGTGTACTTTTGTTGTGTAAATATAAGTGACTTTCCAGTGATGGAGTACAAGTGGTCAAAACAAATATACTTTGAGAACAATCGCTTCTTCAAAAATGAAAGAGGTTTGAACAATAAAATGAAAAGAAAAAGGTGAAGATAAAGGTACCAAAGAGATTATTAATGTATATTTTTTTCGTTAGCAAAAACCATCAAGTTCGCAAAGAGTTTGGTTTGATTTGGTGTTCATTTGTTTTTAAAAAAATGCGGTGTGAATTAGAATTCGTTTAATCAAAATGATTAATTTTGGTTTAAGTTCAAGTGAAAGCAACTTTAATCCTCATAGTGAATAAAATATTCAATTTGAAAGCCGCTTCTTTGTATCCAAAGGCACAAGTGGGCGATTTCTATATACAGTTAAAAATAGCTGACGTATCTATGAAAAGGTGTGATATTAGTGTTTCCTGTTAGGGATGACTTCATAACCCAACCGCCGTTCGACTGCCGGCGCCGTGGCAGATCCGGCGGTTTAATAACCTGCTCTTTTTCCTGAACAATATAAACCGGACCAAATCAACGGTTATGCCAGAGAGCCAGTAGACTGCGCCAACAGTTTATTTGCTTTTCCCAATATTTACCACAGAATTACACCGACTAGTAAATCAGCACAGCGCAATAAGCGTTCATGGGTATTGAAGGAATATTGTGAACATAACATCATGTAACACAATTAACCCGAGTTCGATCCCAGGTTAGGACATAAAAAAATCACTGAATCGGATGACATCATTTGGTGATATCCGGTACTGAATAAATAATCTTAACAAGTAGTTTAAGCCTATAGAATAGTCCAAATCATTCCTTAATTACTTTAATTACAAGCCTACGATTAGTTGGCTATTATAGAGTAGATAATCTTAAAAATCCTAAAATGATTATTTGGTTTCACTTGATATTCAAAGTGGTGCTATATGCTAAGGAATATGTAATGATAAGTATATATTTTCTTAATTGGTATAATAAAATTATTTGATTGAGATATACTGTCTACTAGAACATTCATTTCAACCCGAGTTTCAACGCAAGTATTATACTCAATGTAAATGTTTGTTCAATACCAAGGGGTTTATTAAATTACAATATGAGAATAAAAAATTATAAATAATAATTGAGCAAAGTTTCTTTAACTTTTAGTGTCTTCAAAATCGCTTACCCAAAATCGCTTACCTTGAGAGATCAATACAATATATTTTTTAAAAAGCAAGTAAGCGAAACGGCTCTTTAAAACTATCTTGAAAGTAACTCCAAAGTTTATTGCATTCTGTTCAGTCATGAATGAGCACTCTTGTATAATAAGACTATTCAGTTGGAATTAATACACCCCCTATACAAGACATATCCTTAATCGTGCACACACGGAGTGTGAATTTCAAATGGGGTTACCTGAATAGGTGAATCCATTTGAAATATATCATCCACTGTGTTATACACCCGAGTGTGGAAGATTAAGGTCATGTCTTCCATAGAGGTGTGGTTTCAACTAGAATACCCTATACGTTGTCTACAGCACAGTGATGATAAAACGGTTGGATACGAACGTCAACCGATTGCCCATCCGTCAGTCTTTCAGTCTGTATCGTTGAATTAAAAGATGCCAAAGAAATTTTGTTGAAAATCATTATGCCTTTCGGAAAACTAGTATTTTGTATATAGTTTAATGCTTACCGCCGATAATTCTACACTGAATTCTAAACGTTAAATAAAAGCGACCAGTATGGTTTCATAACTTGCTCAAAATGCGTCCTTAAGAGTTTACCTAAACCATAAGTACTCATATCAATTATGAATTGTGTCTAATTGCAATCATTGACTTTAAAGATTTACCAAAATAATTTCAAAGTACTAATTAACGTATCTAATCTAATCGTGAAGGCAATATTCATATTCATTGATATGGTTGATTTACCATTTCCCCGGCATTCTCTAAGGAAATACACTTGTCAGTAGCGGAACACTATGTACAAGTTCTGGTTTAATTATGAGAACTCGTGGGGATATTTGACTTAAATATAACATCATTAAAGTACCTGCTCAGTCAGTTCTATGTCTGACTAAAATCGTGATCTTTTAAGGGGTGATTCCTACTTTGTAAAGATACACTGTCAAGTTTCATCAATGTTCTCTAGTAGTGCGTAACCGGCATATGACGGACAGATTAACAACATATCCGCTGCGCATCACTCAGGGGAAATTGCAGGCACAAAGAGAACCAAAATTACAACTTGTCTCAAATCTAATATCTCAATCAACCTCATCCATCAGGACACGGTTCTTTGACCTCGATATGATTGCACAGTCATAAAATGACCTTTGAATGCCTTTGGGTACAAAGACTCACACTATACACAAGTTCAGATCAAATTTTGAGCAATGATTGATAAATGGGGGCTTATTGAACTATTAGAATGAGCTTATTATACATTGTAGATCATAGTGTAAGCGATGTAAGTAAGAATGAAATCCCTCCGGTGTGTGACCCGGCCAACATTCTGTTTCACAAACCGCTTAGCGGAATCTGACATACTGTTGATCTGTAGTATCTATAATAGCTATAGACTAGTTTATCACGTTTGCGCGTATGGGTTAAAAAGTTGTCTATGTACAAATTGGTTAATTGTTGAAACTCGGCCCATTAGTTATCCATTAGTTTTACTGTTTTAGTCGTATTCCAGGATTTAAGATGTATATTTAAATTACAATTAACAAAAAAATGCGCCGTCTTTGAAGGAAAAAATTGTGCCTGTTCAGTATTTATTATCAACATAATTATATATACCTATTGAAATGACAAAACTATATCAACATAATTATATATATATTGTAATATTGTCGTCATGTTTCCAATTTTGAGTCGAGAATAAAATAAGTCTAATGGTTCTGATGTCAGAATCTATTTTTACTTTGCCTTTGTTACCCAATTAATAATAACAAGTAACTGTGTGGGCAACAATAATCTCCTTTTGAGTCGTTCACATGTCATGAACAGCGCAATGAACAGTCTGCTGCTGCGTTTGCCTTTATTGCAATTAATGTTGAGCAATAACAATAAGTCCACTCTCCTTTTGATACATTTTTGTGTGATCGTTTGCCTAATGTTGGGCAATAACAATAAGTCCACTCTCCTTTTGATACGTTTTTGTGTGAGCGTTTGCCTTTGTTGCAATTAATGTTGGGCAATAACAATAAGTCCACTCTCTCCTTTTGATACGTTTTTGTGTGAGCGTTTGCCTTTGTTGCAATTAATGTTGGAGCAACAACAATAAGTCCACTCTCCTTTTGAATAACAATTAATGATAGTCCCTCTCCTTTGATACGTTTTTGTGTGAGCGTTGCCTTTATTTGCAATTAATGATGCTTTGGCAATAACAATAAGCCCACTCTCCTTTTGATACGTTTTTGTGTGAGCGTTTGCCTTTGTTGCAATTAATGTTGGGCAATAACAATAAGTCCAACAATTTTTCCTTTTGATACGTTTTTGTGAAAGCGTTTGCTTTTGTTGCTATTATTGTTGGGCAATAACAATAAGTCCACTCTCCTTTTGATACGTTTTTGTGTGAACGTTTGCCTTTGTTGCAATTAATGCTGGGCAGCCAACAATAAGTCTTTTGTGTTTTTGTGTGAGCGTTTTGCCTTTATTTGCAATTAATGTTGGGCAATAACAGTAAGTCCACTCTCCTTTTGATACGTTTTTGTGAGCGTTTGCCTTTGTTGCAAATTGTGTTGGGCAATAACAATAAGTCCACTCTCAACTTTTTGATACGTTTTTTGTGTGAACGTTTGCCTTTGTTGCAATTAATGATGGGCAATAACAATAAGCCCACTCTCCTTTTGATACGTTTTGGTGTGAACGTTTGCCTTTGTTGCAATTAATGTTGGGCAATAACAATAAGTCCACTCTCCTTTTGATACGTTTTTGTGTGAGCGTTTGCCTTTGTTGCACTTAATGTTGGGCAATAACAATAAGTCCAATCTCCTTTTGATACGTTTTTGTGTGAGCGTTTGCCTTTGTTGCAATTAATGTGATGGGCAATAACAATAAGCCACTCTCTTTTGATACGTTTTTGTGTGACGTTTGCCTTTGTTGCAATTAATGATGGGCAATAACAATAAGTCCACTCTCCTTTTGATACGTTTTTGTGTGAGCGTTTGCCTTTGTTGCAATTAATGATGGGCAATAACAATAAGTCCCTCTCCTTTTGATACGTTTTGTGACGGCGTTTGCCTTTTGTTGCAATTAATGATGGGCAATAACAATAAGCCCACTCTCCTTTTGATACGTTTTGTGTGAGCGTTTGCCTTTGCCCAATTAACGATGGGCAATAACAATAAGCTTCCACTCTCCTTTTGATACGTTTTTTATTGTGAGCGTTTGCCTTTGTTGCAATTAATGTTGAGCAATGAAGCCAGTAAGTCCCTCTCCTTTTTTGATACGTTTTTGTGTGAGCGTTTGCCTTTGTTGCAATTAATGTTGGGCAATAACAATAAGTCCACTCTCCTTTTGATACGTTTTTGTGTGAACGTTTGCCTTTGTTGCAATTAATGATGGGCAATAACAATAAGTCCACTCTCCTTTTGATACGTTTTTGTGTGAGCGTTTGCCTTTGTTGCAATTTAAATGTTGGGCAATAACAATAAGTCCACTCTCCTTTTGATACGTTTTTGTGTGAGCGTTTGCCTTTGTTGCAATTAAT
>NW_027305562.1:0-106400 GCF_039555335.1 Amphiura filiformis | reverse complement strand
TGTGAACGTTTGGCTTTGTTGCTATTAATGGTGGGTGATTTTTTTTTAAATTTGACTGGGTATAATAAGAAATCCGCTCACCATTATCTTTTTCATGAGTGAGAGAAAAGGGGAGGGAGAGAGAGGGAGAGAGGTGGGGGGGGGGAGAATGATGGGAGTGAGATAGCCGAAGATAATGAGAAACATTGAACTATAGTCCATATATCTACCTCGAGTCACTGGCACTAGCTTTGAAGTTCAGCCTGTTCTGCGTTAGCTTGGCTTTAATTGGTGCGTGTACATCAGTTTTATGCGCGCGACGAACACTAAGCCAATGCAGCACACGCTGAACTTCAAAGCTAGTGCCGATGATTCGAGGTAGATATAATAGACTATAGTGTTTGCGAAGATCATTTGTGGAATGTCTAGGGTGTGCGCTCTTGAAGCAGCAAAGTCCCTGAATTGTTGTTTAATGGTTTGTGGAATGATGTGGGGCCGTAGTGGTCAGCAACAACCTGTAAAGTGTGCTGAGGCTTGTGGATCAACGTCTAGGCGTTATGCCTATGCGTAGCGCACTATAAATCACTGCGCTTTTTTTTATTTCCACCAACCTGAGTTCCTGATCTTAGTCTGAAAGAAACGTTCTCTTGAAAAACAGTCTTTGAGAATTAAAATGGAAAGCATATGTAGGCATACTTTACTACAGTAACTGATAGCTTACGCAAAATATTGCTGAACCCCGCGCCGGCACACTTCCAAAGAAACTAACAGCCCGTAAGATCACTGCTTCCGAGATTCTATCCTGCTTGTTACTGCGTATTTTTTCCCTTGGATATGTGTGCGCCACTGCGTTATTTACGCGTACGGTGGCGTACGGGGCGACGTTACCAACGCATTCGTAGACGCTCGTTAGCTTTTAAAAACGGTCAATAAATGGTGTGTTTTTTTTCATTTTGTGCAGCCAATTCTTGACCGATTTCAACCAAATACGGTGATACGTTTTTGTGTGAACCTTTGCCCTTTGTTACCAATTAATGTTGATAATAAGTTTCCTTTGTGTGAGAGCGTAGGTTATGTTACTCCCACTTATATAATCTTCCTTTATGTTTAGATTAATAAAGATGGACAAATGAACACACTCCCTCCATACACCCCACCTATCCACAACATTTCCCTAATAATAGTAGATGAAAACTATTTATATAACTCATACAAAGATTCTTGTTATTTAATTGGCTAATCACTTTATTGATTATTTTTGCTATTTTTAGCGGTCAATTGCAGATAGTCAGTTTTCCATTGCACTAACGCGGAGCTACCATAGCAACGCGGTATATAGCGCGCGGGTTCCACCTCGACTCGCCAATTATCGGTGTGGGTGTTGCTTCTAAAATAAATATATGTTAGATTTGTAACTTGCTTCTTTTTCCTGGTGATTTATAAAATTAAGTAATTTATATATGAGTTATATAAAACAAGTATTGAATGTTTTTTATTCGTTCAATGGAAAGAATATTTTCATTCGGTGAAATATGAACTGTTCCATTCAACTCGGAAAAATCTCGTTGAATGGAACAGTCCATATTTTACCTCATGAAAATATTCTCACCATTGAACTCATAAACATTCAATATTTGTAGTTAAATTGATACTTTTTTAATTTTGGTTAATGTAAAAAAGTGATGTATTTAACTTACATAATTTATTATACGAGTAATGATATACCGTATCTTACACACATACCCAAATATATTAAAATCAAAGAATAAATAGGATGTTCGAAATTATTTCGTTCCAAATAAAATAGCTAGTTTTAAAGTATGTAAAGCTACCATTATGTAAACTACTCTTCTATATTATTTCCAAGCATGCATTAAATCTGAATATTTTTGTATACATAACAGCTTTTGATGCTCTCATCATACCTACACTTTAGCACGCATAACAACATCAATATTTATTAAATATGTTAAAAGAATATCATATTGGCATATTACTGTACTTAAATGTCAATTAGAATTAATTGAATATTTGAATTTCAAATTTTAAGCACATTGGGACTCACTAATGACAGTTTTAAAGTGTATTTTTTTCTTTTTATTTAAACCTTCTAATAGACCATATATATTTATGAATATAAAAAAACATAATCAACACCGTTAAGCGTATAGCATTCTTGTCAAAGTTGTCAAATGAAGAGAGTGGTTGCGAAACATTAAGCAGCTGAAATTGCTTTTATCTTTGGAAATGAGCTATAGTTTACATGGCGTTGTATAATTATGTAGCGTACTACTGTATCTTTTAAAATGTTGCGAACAAAATACGGTAGCTCAATTATTAAAAGTTAACTTCGCTAATATTGAATTCTACACACTTTAGTATAAAGAGAAAGAAAGAAAAGAAAACATGCCCCAAGCACATGAACAAACATGCTTCTAAAGTTAAAATATACAATTTCGTAAACATACAGAGAAAAGATAGAGATAAAAAGAGTGAAAAGGGAAATAAAAGAGAAGAGAGAAAACCATAAAATGGATACAATAAAACCCACGCTTATAATTCCGTTACCACGACAGTTTGTATGAAATAACAAATGAATTCGATGAACCATCAGTTAAACCATATACGATCTATTTGACCTATTTACTGAAACAAATAAAGATTCAACCTCGTCCCAGACAAGTTCTATTATTTAGTATTATTTTAGAACATATTTCAGATTTAAGTTAAATGATGAACTTAGCAAAATAACTTAACATGAAATTAAAAAAAGTTAGAGTGAACCAAACGGTAAGAGCATTAAGCGATGCGTGTTGTAGCAATCATATCAAATATCATCTTCACAAATATACACCAAATGTATTCTAAACTCAAACCATATAACTAGTCCACAAGTCAGAGGGGAGATATAATACATGTAACCCAAGTCTAATAGTTGAATATTGAACAAAAAACATAGTTGTCATAATATACAAAACAACAGAGGTAACATTACGATTTCTTTGCCGCATTACATTTTTCTTAAGCGTGAAAACAGTGTGGGGAGAAGAGAGGGGTAGAGAGAGGGGAGAAGGAGAGGGGGGAAGAGGGAGGGAGAGCGTGATAAAAAGTGTGAGAGAGAGAGAGAGAGAGGGGGGAGGGGGGGGAGAGAAATCAAGAGAAATGGGCGAAGGAGAGAGATTAGAAAGTGTTGAAACCAGTATACCACCTGGTCATCATTAAATACCTGTTCCGTGATTTGCTCATCCGGCGGATCGTAAAAATCATTAAAATTCAGATTTTGGAACCTTTGTTAGTGTCGTACGTAGCTAGGGTTGGGAAGGGTGACCGGCTTGCCAACACTGGGAAAAGTTTGGAGAAAAGATTTGCCAGGACAATAGAAAAAGAGAGAAAAGATGGGGGGAAAGTAGACAGGGAAGTAAAGGAAATAACGGGAAAGGAGAGAAAAGTAAGAGAGGAAATGGAAAGAAGGGGCTAAAAGAGAAAGGAAGCAAGATAAAAAAAAAGAATAAAAAAGAGAACTAAAATGTAACAAAAATAAAAGGGATGACTTAAAGAGGGAAAAGGAAGGAAAGATGAAAAAGAGGAAAAGAAGACAACTTTAGTGAAAACAATACCGTTTAGCGTACTGATAGCAAATATTCAAGTAATGGAAAGAGTGAAAGAAAGCGGAAGCAATTAAAGAATATGAACAAGAAGGAAGGAAGACCAGGTATGGGAGGTGAAGATGTCGTTAGAAATGGTGAAAGAAAGAGAGAAAATGGAAATCGATAGGACAAAATGGAGAAAGGGAAGAGAAAGGAAGCAAAGAAGAAAAAGCCAATGAAGAAAGAACATGAATAAAATCATAAGAAACGGAAGCCTGACGAGGAAAAGAGACATGAAACTCCAAAAAGGGGCAAGGAGAAGTAATATAGGCCAACTGAAGACAAATGTGATCCACCATATCAAAGGGTATAGCATATTGACATACACACTGAAAATAAAAACCAGCCAGGCACATGCATGACTAAATTAGCTTAAGGTATTTGTGGTCGCAGCAGCCAAAACATTTTCATTATCTAAATCAATTATTGAAAAATAACACTTGATGTTTTGCAAAAGTTCATTCTACAAATCGTATACTTTAAAAAAAGGGGAAGGAGAGAAAAGAGGGAAGAAAAAGGGAAGGAGAAGAAAAAAAGGGGAAAAAGAGGGAAGAAGAGAAAGGGAAAGAAGAAAAGAAAAAGAGGGAAGAAAAAAGAGGGAAGAAAAAAAGGGAAGGAGAAGAGAAAAGAAAGTAAGAGGGACGAAGATTACTTGATTTATTGTTGTTAAATACGTTATGTACATTTTACAAAAGTGTTGTTGTTTCAGCCCTCTTTACAACATAACTCAAGAACCTCAGGACCTACAACCACTCGCAATATGCTGTGAAAAACCATATCGCAACAGTTTAAAATAGTTTGGTTAGTCCCGGTACTTCAAACCAGCCGAGCGAGCTGACTAGATTTGATTATCAGGAAAAACTAGTCGAGCGTGCTTGACTATTTTAAAATCGGCGCTAGACTGGCTTCTGTATTGTATACAAACAAACACCAGAACCCGTGAATTTAGAGCTAGCAGACGGCCACCTTCACTATCTGTCAACCATGCGGTCTCAATTTCACTCAATTTGAACCGATTTCGGCAATATGTCATCGTTTACAAGAAAATAACTTCGGCTATCTAGTACTTCTAGTATACATATACTTGAATCTTGGGATGAATTCACTCATGTATGCACGTGCATGTGTGCATCTATCTAGCTCCAAACGGAAATTCTGACAAAACTAAAATCTTTCTTTAGCGAACTATATTAGTTTGAAACGAAATGCTAAAAAGGTAACTCAACAAAAAGCCCCTCAGGCGAAGTACAGGCCTGTAAAAATGTTACAATAAAAGACAAATAAATTTCATGCCTAATTTCAACACCAGGATTTTTTAAAGGTATTTCCAAGAAATATGGTTTAATCTGACATTACTGAAACAAATAACAATTATTGTTTTTTATTTGGCCGAGAAATTCAATTTCAAAGCAAAAGGGTGAGTCTCAGAAATGTGTTGATTTCAACATGTATCGATCGACTTCCAGCACAACTATGCATAACAATAGAGAGTGGTCCGTAGCGTTCTGCGTGATTTAAGGAAATACAATAAGCATGATAAGGAAATAAAATATTGAACACGACAGTCCAAGGACGATATTGAACAAGGATGATATTCATAATAAGAATATTTTAATACAATTTCTAAAAATAAAACAACTGAAAATGTATTCGTTCACCGTAATAAGTTCATAATCCCAAAAGTAGTATGCTAATGATCAAGTGCACCCCTTTTCTGTATTTTTTTAATGTTTCTATACAAATTGGGTAAAAGATCAAATTTCTGCTCACGAAATCTCCCCCGCGTAGGACAAGTTTAATAAGAATGATCAGGTTGTAGATTTATAGTCTTTTTTGGAAATCTGATACAGATTGACAGAATAAAAACAAAGGGAGAATAAAATAAAATATTGATATCCTTTCTTTCGGTGACTTCTCGAATTATCACTTGCAATTTGCAAGAGTATAATCACAAGTTACACTTGATATCATAAGGTTGGAATAAGGTGTTATTGTCCTTGCTTTCTAAGATATTTATGAGTGCCTGGTACATACGTCTGGCCTATATCTCTTAAACTTAGTTAGATTTGTATAAGTACTGCTACCGACACGTTTGTGAAAGTTGTCATTCATCCAGGTATAGGCCTATTAAATATTAAATTGGAATCAACTGGACTCACTTTTATTTTGAGAGGCTACTGTATCGCACCTTATCCTAGGTGCATCTTTAGCCGTCTGATCATCAGACGGCCTGAAGATGTACCTATTAGGTCCGTGTATATGACCGGCCAATTGTTTTTCGTTTTCGTTTTCAACCAAAACAAAAAACAAACAAAAAGCCCACTATGAACGGTTCTTCATTTTTATAACAAGGCATACAAAACAAAACAAAAACGGTTAGTACCTGGATTCAATCGTGGGCTTTTTTGTTTGTTGATGTTGTTTTTTGTTTTTGTTTTTGGGTGTTTTTTTTTGTTGGGTTTTTTTTGGGGGGGGTGTTTGTTTTTGGGTGTTTTTAGTTGGTTAGCCGATCATATATACGGACCATTGAGCAGCTTGGAATTTCGATAACGTTCATAATCTAGAAAATGGTCGGTATTACAAAACAGAATTTAGATTTATGTAGGACTGAATTATTTTGAAATAGAGATTTGATATTGGAATGCAGGAATATAAATCGTTTTATGTTCAGGGTTCGAGAAGACAAAGGTTGACTTGCAGATTTGCTCACTGCGTGTAGGCAAGACATTCAAATAGTAGCAATAGTAGCTGAAAATAATAAAAAGGGTAAATTTACATTATTAACTATAAAAAAACCATTCTTGATATTATTTGAGGATATAATATCTTCTTTACAGTGTAATGACTCAATATATTTATGAGATTATTTTTAATACAGAGTGTAAATCAAATCAACAATGTATTTGTTTAGACGAGGTAGCCCACTAGGGAGGACGGGTTAGTGTAGTGGTCTGAGTTCAATTCCCTACGTTTTTGCCACATATGAGTTTGGTTGATGATTCATTTCGCCAATTTATTTGACCTAAACATTCAATTTCGAGTGTTGAGAGCCAGAAAGCCTCAACTCCCAATCACCTGCTCCCGAAAAATGAGCATAAAGTCGACAGGGCACTATAGCAAATACAGTCCATTAATCATGAAAAAATTCAATAGACAACAAAAGACATTGTGGAGGAAATATTGATTTTTGAAGACCGAAGCAAGGAGTCAACTTTATGCTCATTTTGTGAGAGCTGGTCAAAGTGAGTTACGGCTTTCTGATTCTGAACCCTGATTATTGTGGTCTGGTTACGACAAGCACGGAGAGCCGACCATTTTTGAGTAGTCGAGACCCGTACATCCCCTCCCCACGCACTCACACATTTCGAAAATCTGCGTAAGCCACTGGGAGGGGGAGAGGGGGAAACAGATAAATGGAAGGAGAGGAGATGAAAATGGATACAATAAACTACTTATTATTCGCCAAAACACACTTTTAATTCCGTTACGGTGACATAAGTAAAGTAAAATTTGGTTACATGGAATAACAAATAAATTCGATATAATATGCACCATCATTTAAACGATACATTTGTCGCTTTCGTGCTGATCTAGTTGACCTATTTCCTGAAACAAAGGCCGTCTAAAGATTCAACTTCGACCCAGAAAGTTGAAGAGAACTTCCATTATTTAGTATTTTGAACATATAGTGGCAATCTAAAATTCAAGATTTAAATGATGAATCTAACAAAAGAACTTAAGAAGAAAGAAAAAGAAAAGAAAGAGCGCACCAACAAGTAAGAGCATTAAGCGGTGCGTTTTGTAGCAATCATATCAAATATCATCTACACAAATACACACTAAATGTATTCTAAACTCAAACCATATAACTGGTCCACAAGTCATAGGGGAGATATAATACATGTAACCCAAGTCTCATAGCTGAATATTTACTTTAAATAAAAGCGTATTTGGCATAATATATATAACGAAGAGGTAAAATCAAGATATACCGCATGAATCACATTTTACAGAGTGTAGATGAATTACCAGACCGGGTCGAGAAATTGCCTTTTAAGGTTTTTTTGGTCACTGCCGAATGTTCAAGTATCTGCAAGTCCAAATGGACCCTGGCATGCAGTAGCATAAAGTTGTAAAGCGCCATAAACGTCGTATTTGGCAGAAATTGAAAAAAAATTACAGGAAGTCAAAACCAGTGACAATCACTATCAACTGGAAGAAACTCAGAGAGGAAGACACCTGTCAAGAAATAGAAATGGAGATGGCACAGAAAATGTGTGACAATCTTTCAGACCGGAAAGTTAAAGCAGAGGAGGAGTGGAACTTGTTCAGAACCTCACTAAAAGATACGCTGAACGCAAAGTGCGGGATAAAGAAGGCAGGAAAAGGTCACAAGAAAGTAACCGCATGGTGGAATGACACAGTGATGGAAGCCATCAAAGTAAAGAAGAAACTCTTTAAGCAGTGGTCCAGAACAAAGTCTCAGAGTGATTATGACAAGTATAAAGAAGAAAAGAATGTAAGAAAGTCGCCGTCAAAACGGCTAAGAATGCATCTTGGCAGTAATATAGAGGAAAACCTAGCAGAGAAATGTGATAATTCACCCAGCGAATTCTACAAGGCAGTGAAAGCTGTAAGACAAAGGGATGAACCTTTTGACCCCACATCACTGATAAATGATGAAGCTGGAAACCCACTCACTGACCAAGAAGACATAAATAACAGATGGGATGAATATTTTGATGGTCTCCTCAGCTTTGGGGATGGTCAACCTGACTCCCAGGAACCCTTCAATCCAGATTTTCCTTATGAAGAGGAGTCCTCTATCTTGGAAGATGAAGTTCGACCTGTTGTGAAAGAAAGTGCAAAACATAAAGCAGCAGGTACTGACGACATAACAACAGAAGCCATCCAAGCATGTGGAGATGTTGGACTAGAGTCTTCAATGGGAGGAGAGAGCAGCACCAGATGACTGGTAAAGGCGATAGTGATTCCTATCTGGAAAAAGAAAGGAAGCAAGAGAGATTGTGAAAAATACAGGGGCATCTCCTTGCTGAGTCACGCCGGCAAGATGTTTGCAAAGATCATAGAAAGAAGAATTCGACCAACACACCTTTGTTCCATAACCATTAAGGTATAGGACATTTTTTTTTTTTGCTATAGCCCCCGAATGAAATGTATTTAATTATGTTTGTACTCACTCAGATAGCATTGTGTGTGCATTTTACATCCGAACTAAGTGCTATTCTTTTTTATGGGCATTTTAGTGTCTAAAATGGCCCAAAATGAGGGTTTTTCAATATTGCCGTCCATTTCTAATCTTCACCCCCATAGACTTTACATGTAAAATAAAAAGGCTCATAACATTTAATAGCACCTAGTTCGGATGTAAAATTCACACAAAATGCTTTTTGAGTGATTACAAAGATAATTAAATACTTTTCATGCGGGGGCTATGTGGAATTTTTTTAATGTATTCCTTGTACAATGAAATTTCACAATAAAATGTCCATTGGAAACAAAGGTGCCCAGTGGAGCTGCAACTAAGTGAAACACAATTTGGCTTTAGAAAATACAGGGGATGTACAGATGCCATTTTTGCGCTACGACAGTTTGCGAAAAGTGTATCGAGTTCAACCAAAGGTCAACTGCTAGATAATGTCAGAGCTCTATATAAAGACAGCAAATGCATGATGAGAACCAGAAGTGGGCAGTCAAAGTGGTTCCCAGTAACATCAGGGGTACGTCAAGGCTGTGTGCTGTCGCCACTGCTCTTCTTGATTTATATGGACAAGATCGCCAAGGAAGCAAATCCAACTAGTGGAGAAATAAATGAGCTTCTCTTTGCAGATGACCAGAGCCTCATCCACAAGGACTCTGCAGGACTTCAATATCATACCAAAAAACTAAATGCAGCATGTGAGAAATATGGCATGAAAGTCAGCATTGCCAGAGACTATGGTGGTTAGTAGAGTACCCAAGGATATTGACATCACCATTAACAACAGCAAGTTAAAACAGGCAAAGGAGTTTAAGTACTTGGGAAGTATCTTTTCTGAGGATGGACGTATCACCAGAGAAATAGAGACACGATGTCAAAAGGCCAATAATCTACCAACTAGGCCCGCTTCTTACACATCCTGCAATACCGATGGATACAAAAGCAACTCCCAACTCTCTGCTACCAGTGCTCAACAAAACACCAACCCAAAAGCTCATCACCTGTGAAATGAGATGCCTAAGAAGAGCAGGAATGCGGATATCAGAAAGATGGTGGGCACCACACCAATCACAGAATATGTTGCAAAACAACAAGTTCGATGGTTCGGTCACCTTATGCGAATCGCCCTTAGCCAATCTGCAGCAAGAACATATAACAGCAAAACAACAGGAACTAGGGCTAGAGGAAGACCAATGAAGAGGTGTGCAGATGAGGTAAAGGAAGTGCTCGCAAGACATGGGATTACCATGAGTGAGGCTACCCGACTCGTCCAGGAAGGAAAGTTACATTTCCCCACGACGCTATGAAAGGCAAAAGTGGTGGATAAAAGTAAATGTAAAGTAAGAAAACAATATATATCGACCGATCAACCCATGTGTTAGCACCTAAAAACTATTTTAAGCCTTATTGGCCTGCAAGCCATATCATCGATAACTTTTCGTTTCTTTTGATGTGATTTTTGTGAATATATAATATTTGATTTTTATGGTAAATATTTAAGGTCAAGTTCAAGTAACGAAAGCTGTGGATCAAAATTAAAGCATCATTATATTTCTGATTCTGGAAACAAAATACGGCACTCCAATTCGATCATCGAGAGTATAGAACAATAATGTAAATCCTAATTCACAGTAAAGTGATAAAATTTGTCAAAAACTAGTAACATATTTTTACAATACTGTATGTTGAAGAAATACAGCGTTTCTTAACTCTTTGTGGATCTTTTGCAACGCGTCATCATGGTTTCGCAACGCGTTGCCGTAATGCGTTATGAGCATAACGGTACAGTGGAATATTTCTTTAAATGATAAGAAATAACTAGATTTACTACAGCGAAAAAAAACAGCTTTTGAGTCATACGCTAGAGCATGTAAATATTCTAGCTACTGTATATTATATCTTTGGTCACCAGTGAGATCAGCTTTGCGTGAAAAGTCTGTTCAAAAAACACCACGAAATCTAGAGGCGATCTACCAATATGTTTCCGTTTCTTTTATAGATGTCCATTATTGGAATAACTGATATTATGACGATTTCGTGTAAATCTAGGCTTTACTATTCTTGTCTGGCCCTTTATAGAGCAAATCTAGGACTGTGCTGCCACGTGTCTATTTCGCAAGAATTGTTTCAGTTGGTACATTATGATGCCTTAGAATAATTATACATTTTTCTTAACAGAGATTGAACCCGAGGCTAGACCAGAGGCGAATACATGAAATACTGCGTCATTCTGATTGCCCTTCTCCTTCACTACCTCCTAAAAACTCTGCCCCTTAATTGAAACTTACAACAAAGTCTTCAAGCTATACAGTATTTCAATCACGATGCACAACATGTTGTTCCTGATCTCTGTGGGTACTGTCAATAGTACAACGGTTTCAAAAACACACCCACGAGATTTTCTTTCTTCCGTATTCATGCCCGGGACTCGAACCACTTGAGCACCCCAGAAGCTTATATAGCTAAACTATTTTATCACTATTGATTACGTCATAGAAAGTGTTTTAAACAATTGAAATTACTTTTGAGTGTTTCCAAGAAATCGGACTGTGGAATATAGAAATATGATACTGCGACGTATGTGTGTGTGTGTACTGTAATTTCACAATACTCTGTAGATACGTAAACTCTTTGCACCCCGGATTTGCACATGGTTCAAATGCAGACTACAGTTCAAATAATACCACAAATATCATATCATTCCAAGTTCTACAAATAAATGAAAATATAACAAGTTCTTGTGTGGTAGTAGTCAGTAACAAGAATAATATGAAATTTGCTTGAAAATTTATTGATGGCTTTTTCAGCCATTTTAGCGCGCAAAATGTTAACTACTCGTCAATACGTATCTGTAGTTGTGCAAACACTGGTTGAAGTTGTTTGTCCAATAACACAGGTTTTTGGTGACTCTTGTACTTTATTCCCTACTTAAAGGTGTCATTAATAATATTTGTCAAACGAGATGTATTTGTAACGGATCATATATTTAGATAAATATTAGGAGTTTGTATGTTAATTCACAAAATGACGTTGATTCGAGTCACTTTTGTTTGTTGCTTCTTTTGAATATGTTTTTGCTGCATATTGTTTTCAGTATGGCATAAAAACAAGGCCAGATAGAGATAAGGTGTATGTGAACAAAAGAACCAGCTCATGAGTTTTAGTCCTATGAAAAGTAAGTAACAACAAACAGTAGTATAAATCTTTTTAGATTCGATTCAGAGTTGCAGTGGCGAGGTACTTTTTTCGCAGGGGGCAAATTGTCCTTGACCTGAGAAATAACTCCACCAGGACAGTACACTAAATCGTAAGCGGTTCGGGGTTTTTTTTACATCATTAGTCTATATACGACACTGAGGGCTATATCAATAGCACAGAGAACCTATTCTTGAGAGGGCACTCTATTCACGTGGTTTCTTTTCCAACGCTAAAATATCACGAATTTTGGTGGTTTGCAAATGAAAAGTGTCCTCACTATCGATTGATTACGTAACTGTTATGAATAATTTATTAGGTTTTTCAATGCAATCGCCTCGACCCATTAATACATATTATCTGTATTATCAAAGTGCTTGGAATAGCAATCCGGTGAGTTCACTGAACTACGCCCTAATACTGATGGAGTTTTAATGGCGTTAATCCTCTCCATACACAGATGAACAAATACAATAGATGAATGTCAACACGTATGACCTCCTATGTGACATGTTATATGTGATGTACAAAAACCTGAATATCATAAAGATCAGTATTCGTTTGTGCATATGAACTGCACGTTTACGTTGCTAAATATTACTCATTATATATTATGACAAATATTGGTATTATGACAATACGGTATATACATTGTATATAAAACGACTAATAGATCCTGCTATCATGGCGTCAGGTCAATGTTCATCATATCCCGTATGTTTCTCAAAATTCACTCATATTTGAGACAAATTGCTGTGCCCATTTAATAGGTGCACAAGTAGATCCGTGTTGTTTTTAATTTTCATTTCTTTTTAATGAAAGAATTAAGGTTTTCCATTGCACGGGGCCACAAGGGTGATACTAATTTTAATGCTATATTTTCAAAACGAATACGTGTTCCCGGTTGGCTCTATAGCGATTTCACAGAAAAGGTATTTCTAGTACAATGCAGCGTCGGACTCTAGCTGAGAGCGTAGCCTAAGTCATTATAGACTCCAATAATGGCTCTCCATACACAAATGAACAAACACAAAGGGGGTAGTCTCCTCCGTGGCCAGCTTGATTTCGATGGAGCGAAACCATATTGGCTGCGGAGGAGACGGGTAATTTTGCCATGCAAATGAGCTGAGTGTCGTAGCCCTGTCAATAGCGTAGCCAGCGGGGGGGCAGAGTGCCTCCCTGGCAAAAAATGAAAGAAAAAAGGTGCCCCTGTGACAAAAAATGAAAGAGAAAATCAGGAGGGCAAAGGAAAAGAAAAGGGGCAAGGAGACAAAATTCAGCCCGATCATGGGCCAAAATAGTGTAAAATAATGCGTGTAAAACTAATGCGCGCACATTGTATTGATAAAGCCCTTTCCATCCTGATAAAGGGCAAAAATAGTGTAAAATACCAAATGTTTGCGCGCTACTCGCACACATCGTTCCAATAAAGCCTTTTTGGGAAGCTCGAAGATATACAGTCTCTATGTATTGTATGATGCAACTATAATTTTTTTCGTCTGTGCCCCAAAACATTTATTTTGCCCCCCACCCCATCCCGTCCAAAAAAGCTGGCTACGCCCCTGACCTATATCAATGTATCTTGTTATTGTCTTCCCTCTACGGCAGACATGTTATAAAACCAATAATAACATTTGGTCATATATCCTTGTTGATTGTGAGACAAACCCAGACTGTCTCTAAACTTCTAACGGTCGGTGTTACGTTATTTTTGCCATCAAAGATGTACTGATATATTTTGTTTTGCAACAGCTTTACTTGTATTTGACAATGGATTTCATTTCAGATCAGCTGTTGGTCTAAACAAAATCTATGCTAATGTCAAGGTTGGTGTAATTTAGTTGAGGTTAAACTCCAGATTTGGTATCGACCAATGAACCAAAGTATAAACAGCAAACGATCTGCTTCATTCAGTGGCGGTGGAAGCATTAGAATTTAGACGAGCACAATTGTTCTGGTTTTGCAAGGCCCTTTTTTGCGTGTGCAAAAAAAAAAAAATCAATTTCAGATTATTTTAGCCCCAATTGAATGTGTGTTTTGGTATTTGATTGACCAATGTGCGTGAAATGCGCATAATTTGGCAATTTTATCCTATTTGGGCCCATGACACGGTGTTTTTCGTGCTATAAAGGAAGATGCATAGGGCAATTATAGCGTGAGGTCATTGGACAACCAGGAATCCGCGCAATTGATTTTGTACCGCTACCGTAAGTTTACGCGTAACCAAAACTGGCTGGGGAGGAGACTATATGTCTCTTTCAGAAAACTGTCGGAGAACTATTTGGATGTTCATTGGAGTATGTAAATCGCGACCTTCAATACGAAAAGTCTCAGGCATAACAAACGGCAGTTCTGTGGGCCATGGAAATTGGTTATTTGCCAATGCCTACCGTCGTTTTATCTTTTCTGTTTCTGTTTCTGTTTCAGTTTTCGTGTTTTGGATCTCATTGTTATTTTGAAGTTTTAGCATGGTACGTGTGCATGGTACGTGTACGTTTTATTCTAGTCTTTTGTTGCCTACAGAAAAGTTGAACGAAGATAATTTCTGTTTTCGGTTTCGGGAGTTATGTTAATTTTTGACATGCAAATGTGAGATGAGAGGGTTGGTGCTTATCTAGACAAAAGAAATGTCTAAATTTTACGGTCGTAAATTCGCGATAAATTGTACGGCTTTAATTGACTTGTGTTGGGTGTATAGGTACTTCCGCCTAGGCGGGAGTGGCTCATGAATATAGCCCAGCGTAGAAATATACATTAATCACTTGTAATCAGTGTTGCCAAGAATTACGTATACTTGTTCGTGCTATCGCGCAAAAATCGGTCATATGATTATGTGGAGATGAAACGGGGAATTATTTTCGTCCCAAATACACCTTAAAACTTGGTAATATGCCACACCAAAGAAGTGCGTTGAAGTGAAACTAATTGGATTTCTTTCATTGGAATTGGTAAACTGATAATTGCTTCAGGCAAAATTGCCAGACTCAAATCTATTTTAAATGCATATTATTTGTCATTCATTGACCACTAAAAACACCGGTCTTCCACACACTGTGGGTGTTCCATAATATTGTCTTATCCAGCCTTTATTAACAACAGGCATCCACCTCTATTGAAATAAGCTGATTAGTACTTCAAACTTAACAATGAATTCAAGGAACAGATCAACTCACATAATCCCTTCCGTTTTCGTTTCTGAACAATAAAGCTCCCGAAACAGAGAAGAAACAGAGAAGATAAAACGACAGCTAGTTAAATGAGAGACATGAGTAAGATTGTCCACTTTTAGCACCAGTCTTGCATATAATTGACTTATCCAACCTTTATTCAGTATCGAAGTTACGTAATGTTACTATGTCAACGGGATCACGCGCTAGAGTAATGAACCACGATCGAAATGATCACCACATAAAGTATATGGCACTCGAAGGCATACCAAAGTAGCGTGATCCGGTAACCAAGAGAATTACGTAACCACTTCGATGCTGAATTGACAGACATAAGTGTGATTGACAGCACCTATTATTACCTCTTGAAATGATAAGCATGATGCACCAAACGTAACAATGAAGTCAAATTACACACTCACTTAATCCCTTGCGTTTTCGTTTCTAAACAATAGAGCTCCCGAAACAGAAAAGATAAAAAAAGACCCTAAATATAAAATACATGACAATGCTTGTATATTCATGAGACTATTTTAATACGATTCCTAAATATAAAACAACTGAACATATAAACGCTCACTGTAATAAATCAGAATCCCAGAAGAATTGCACACCTGTATTTTTTACATCAAGCGATTTGCATGTTTCTATACAAATTGGGTTAAAGATCATATTTCTGTTGTACGGAATCTCCCCCGCGTAGAACATGTTTAATAGAATGATCAGGTTGAAATTTATAGTCTTTTTTTGGAAATCTGATACAGATTGACAGAATAAAAACAAAGGGAGAATAAAATAAAATATTGATATCCTTTCTTTCGGTGACTTCTCGAATTATCACTTGCAATTTGCAAGAGTATAATCACCTTTACACTTGATATCATAAGGTTGGAATAAGGTGTTATTGTCGTTGCTTTCTAAGATATTTATGAGTGCCTGATACATACGTCTCGCCTTTATCTCTTTAACTTAGTTAGATTTGTATGAATACTTACCGATATTGCTATTTTTCAAAGGCAGAATTTTCAAAATGCACCGATTCAATCACGTCTTGTCTCAAATTACTCCTCTAGACAAATGAAATAAGAAAACAATTTGTTTGAGAAATGTATAACCTCGGATGCGGATGAAATCATGGGTCAAATGTTATGCATGTACATATCATATTTCTATTGGACTTTAGCTGCATTAAATCTGAAGGGGCATAACAATACAAATTGCACCAGAATATAATATAAATAAATAAAGTATGTGCTTATTTCTTATGTTAAGAGGAGTAATTTGTGGACTATTCCATAGTCGAATTTTGATAAAAAATATGTAATTATTAATTCCGTTGAACTCAAAATTATACTGATGTTTATTAAAATTAAAATGTTAAATAGTAAAATGGTCATAAAGAGTTTATATAATATTTATACATTTCTCAAACAATTAGATGATTAGAGACAATAAAATTTATTGAATGCAACATATCTTGCATAATTATAATGGCTCACTTCAATACTGAACAATTCTGATTTTGGAATCTACCAGTTTATTGATCGCGAAAGCCCGAGTAAAAAATCCACTTGGGAAGCTAACAAACAAAGGGAGTACGGTGACTGAAAATATCAGATGTGAAAATCTATATATCAATTGCACACAAATTAATACAAATCAGCGTTTTATGCTTTTTTGTATTAAAAAATGCAATAGCAAGAGTATGCAAAATGGGCAAGTGGACTACGGAGAAGTCTAAGTAATTTGAGACCAGTTTCGATGAAATTTTGACCTGTGTGTATGGCATCTTTGACATTTGACCTATTCGACATTATAACTGAACTAAGCACCGTAGAAAAATATGACTATTTACCTAGCTGGGGGTTTTTCAACCCCCCGAGCTAGGTACTGTTTTGCTATCCGATCTTTCTTCTTCTTCTTTCTGGCAATAAATTTCAAAATGCTTCTCCTCCTACATGTTACACCCTACAATTACGTAATTTGCACATATGTATCGACTATGTCCAGTGCCCATAGGGTCTAAACAGAATTGGGGTCAATGCTCATTAAATGGGCATTTCTGGTATTTAACCAAATATTTAACTCAAAATGCTTCTTCTGCCACATATTAAATAGCACAATGACGTAATTTGCATATATGCATCGGCTATACCACACGCCTATAACTTGTACACAGAATTAGGGTCAAAGGTCATTAAGGGGGTAAAATCTTACAATTGCATTATCTGGACATCTGTAAGGGGTATGGGGCTCAAACTCAGTTACAATAAATCTCATGACCAGGGGAACATTTTGCGGGGTCAGGTCAAAGGTCATGCAGAGGTCAAATCTTATAATTTTATTTTCTGAAGGTGTATGGGGCTCAAACTCAGTGACAATAAATCTCATAACCAGGGGAACATTTGCAGGGGTCAGGTCAAAGGTCATGCAGAGGTCAAATGTTTGAAATGTATTTTCTGGACATGTGTAAGGGGTACGGGGCTCAAACTCGGTAACAACAAATTTGATGACCAGGGGAACATTTTTGGAACATATTGCAGGGGTCGGTCAAAAGGTCATCTGGGGTCAAATCTTAAAATTGCATTTTCTGGACATCTGTAAGGAGTACGGGAATCAAACTCGGTGACAACAAACCTCATGACCAGGGAACATTTTTGGGACATTTTGCAGAGGTCAGATACCTCCACAACACCAACACGCCCAGCTAGGTTTGTGGTCTATGACCACCATTTGCCACTAGTGACTTTTTTATTCCCTGTGATGAGAGGAACAATCTGAGATACAACATGAAGGGAATATTTTAAAGTTAGATCCCACTGTGACCTTCGACCCCTCGTGGGAACCACTGGGGACCATAACATATGGAATCAAATTTTTATCATTTCAGGTTTCAGGATGCCACTGGTTCCACTATTTATGTAGCAAAGGAAAATCCCCAACCCATAGCGTCATGTATTATGACCTATTTCCAGAAACAACGCCCGTTTAAAGATTCAACCTCGATCCAGAAAGTTGACTGGAACTTCCATTAGTTGGTTTTTGAACATACTGGCAATTTAAAACTCAAGATGTTAATGACGAGCTTAACAAAAGAACTCAAGAAGAAATAAAAATGAAACAGAAAAATGAACCAATAAGGTAAGAGCATTAAGCGATGCGTGTTATAGCAAGCATCAAATATCATCTCCACAAATACACACCAAATATATTCTGAACTCAAACCATATAACTGGTCCATAAGTCATAGGGGAGATATAATACATGTAACCCAGTCTGATAGCTGAATATTTACATACTTTAACCGTATTCGGCATAATACACACAACGAATAGATCCCATTTAAGATAACCACATGAATCGGAATGCAAGTAAACACATTTACAAAGTTGAGAAGAATATTGTTAACTCGGGTTTGAATAAAATGTGTAGATCTGCCGGATTTTTTTTCAAAACTTTCATTTTGAATTCAACAAATTGCTTTTAAAGGTTTCTTGAGTTACTGGCCCAGTCGGAGGCGGGAGTTTCAATTATTGGAACTGGGTGTGTACAGACTCTTATTGTTATTCAATGCATTTTGTTTTACTTCATTTCATTTGTTGTACCATTGTTTCCTTCAACAACTTCCTCTCCCTGAATGCTTGGTGGTGGTTGTGGTCTCATCATTTTTGTTTAAATTTGAGCTTATGCTGGTATTGTCAGTTTGTATCATATTATTTTTCTCTTTTTATGTTGATAAATCTTGTTGTAAAACTTGCATTGTTTGTGAAGTGCTTTGAAATATTTTTTTACAATTAAGATCAAATTTAGATCCGATATCCTATTTGAATAAGTATATAATAGTGGTGTATTGGTAAACAAGAAGAATTTTAAAATTGCGAATGGTAAATGATAATGGGCCCAGGATCACACCTTGAGGCTCCACATTACATGTTGAGATTTATTACAATGCAATACAATCCAGAAAAGCGTATTCTCCTATAAGTCTGTATCGGACTGCAACTACCTGGTGTTAGGGTCCAATAACGAAACAGTTACTCGTAACTATGTTAGTATACGGGTCTGTCAAGGCATAAACTCGGTTGTTTTCAAAGTCAAAATAGATTGTTTAAGATATAATCACACTTAAGTCACGCGATATGTGATGCGATCAAGCAAAATCAGTCGGAACTCGGAAATATTGATTTTGAGATATAGTCATACAAAGGAAATATTTCCTTTTGTTTTGCAAAACCCCATTGAAATTGAACGACCAGTTCCAAAGATATGAAATTAAAGTTGTTTCCAAAACAACAGGAAACAAAATAAATTTCCTTTGTATATATCTCAAAATCAATAGTTCAATTCCGACTGATTTTGTTTGATCGCATCAATATTGTGAATTATTAGATATCTTTAAGGACTACACCCTGCACAATTTCCTATTTTTGCATTTTTCTCAAAAATTATAGCGCATTGATGACAAGTAAGATTATATATATTATAGGGGCAAGGACTACAACTACTGCACTGAAAATTTTATTTCAGCACAGACAACAGTTGTGGAGTTACAGTCAAAAATGAGGGAAAACCACTATTTGATCACTAAATCAATAACTACTTGCCTTGAGTTGCTGAATTTTCAGTGCAGTAGTTGTAGTCCTTGCCCCTATAATATACATATTTTACTTTTAATATACATATATTACTTTTACTGTCACCAATGCGGTATAATTTTTGAGAAAAATGCAAAAATAGGCACACAATTGGCCAGGGGTGTAGTACCCCCTTAAAGGATCATGAAACATTGAATTGACTTTCGCTCAGACCTGCAGCTCACAGTATAATAATAGCAAAGTGAATCGTGCACGTTACAAGAAACAAATTGGATGAACTTGAATTCAATATTCATTCATCATTTCTTTAGGGAGCTTTCTCGCCTCTGTGTATCAAATTTCTATGTTATTAAATTTAGACTACTAAAGGCATATTCTCTCCGTTACATATGAATAGTGTAGAACCCTAAACAAGACAGTTCTGAATTGTTATAAGGAAGTATAAAATATAAACAGAAAGAAGGAACCAAAAATCACAACAAATTACCCGTAGGACAGCCATCCTATGGCAAAATACTTCGCGTATGATTAATTCGTTTTGATATTTGGCTCTTTTTGTCAGCCTAATTGAATGTTGGTTTAGAAGATTCCGATTTTCATTTCCATCTGCTTATTGGAAACATGAATTGATTACTAGTATACATGAACTGATGATATGCTATGGGCTCTACATTTGAGCTCATTTAGCTATAGTCCACTAAACGACAGACGAAAGATTCCGGAAACAAATACAGTACAAATCATTAGAGAATGAATTTGGAGAAAACCTTCTGATAATTACAAACACTCGCTGAGCAGCAAGACCTTCCCTCTAAGCTTTTAATCCGATAAGCTGATTATCTATTTGTTTTCATGAATTGGAAGACATTCTTTGATGTATTACTGAGCTCAATCATCTGAAATTACTGGAGCGTGAGTCACCCAGGCTGGTGGCTCAGCATATTATTTTATTAACAGAAGGTTTTCTCCAAATTAATTTCCAAATGTTTTAAGATATATAACAATATTGTATATCCTAATTAACAGTTAAAGGCCCATTCAGTGATATGCTTATCTGGATGATCGTAAAAATCATCAAAATTTAGATTTAGGTACCTTTGTCATTGTCATAGATGTGCTAACATTACATAGCCTGCTAGTGGTTCAGCCGAATGAATCTGTAATTTATATACTGACAGTATATATCTTAGCTACATGTATTTGAATGGGGCTTCCAGTTCATCAATACTGCTGTTTTCTTTGTTTTTTGCCAACTTTTTCATTTCATAAATACCAAATGACATTTTGAATGACTTATCCTTCACTTTTAAGCAATTATAAATAATTTTATTTTTTTACACTTGCGCTGGGATCACTGAATGGATCTTTAAGTTGATAAAAGTTCAACTCGTTACAGGGCAAATCTATGACTGTGCTGCCACGAATCTACTCCTCAATTTTTATTAACATGGATTCAACATGAACACGGGATTTCTAGACTAGAGGCGAATACTTAAGCTACTGCGTCATTCTGTTCGCCATCGTCCTTCCCATTCATAACTTCACCACCTCCTAAACTCTCTGTCTAATTGAAACTTACAAAGACTTCAAGTTATTTTAAACAAGATGCACAACATGTTGTTTCTGATATCTATGGGTACTTCGTCAATAGTACAACGGTTTCAAATTAAGTAAACACACCCACGAGATTTCCTTTCTTCCGTATTGATGCCAGAGATAACATCCCCCACCATTTTAATACACCGGAAGCATCTATGACTAAAATACTTAATCCCTGTTTATTACGTCATAGAAAGCGTTTTAAACAATTGAAATTAATTTGGTTGTTTTCCTAGAAATTGGACTTGGAATTGGAATGTAGAAATATGATTCTGTCACGTATTATGTGCAATACTCTGTTAGTCAGTAACTCTATACACATGGTTCAGCGCAGACTACAGTTCAAATATCAATTCACACGACATTATTTATGATCAAGGATATAAATATTCAATTCGAGCAATTTCTACAAATAAATGCAAATTTATAACAAGTTCTCGTTGGGCAGTACAATGAAAAATATAACATTTGTCTTTTAAGTTGTAAAATTATCACTCTTTTTCAAATGTTTTTAGTGCGCAAAATTTTAATCACACGTCGATATGTATCGAGCAACATGGAATTGTTTGTCCAATAACACAGATTTACGATGACTCTGGTACTTTATTCCCTACTTCATGACTTAGAGGTGTCATTAATAATATTTGTCAAACGAGATATATTTGTAAAGGATCATAGATATATATGAGGAGTTTGTTTGTTAAGTCACAAAAATGACGTTGGTTCGAGTTACTTTTGTTTCTTCTTTTGTTTTGTTTTGCATATTGTCTGGTTTGAAAACAAGGCCAGATGGAGGTGTTTGTGAATAAACGAACAAACGCATGTGTTTTAGTTCTATGAAAGGCAAATAATAACAAACATAAATGACTGGAGTTGGTTCTCCTCTTAAATTTGGACCAAACCTTATATAGAGAATAATGACCATATCCATTTGAAATTAAACAAACCAGAAACTTATCTTTCACAGTAAAGGATATAACATGTGTTCTGGATACATGTGCATATATTGCCTTACATTGTGGATTTCCGGGTATAACCAAACTGACTACAGGTCATGGGGATTAAAACAGTGCAGCCGATTGTCCTGGTAGGATATTATTATGCAATACTGATGTTTCATATTTGGAATTCTCCTGGATTGATAATGTTGACAAGCCATGTAAACTCATACCATTCCACTACATTTAAAAAAATCATAGTCGTTAAATATAACCTTGATCTGAACAAAGATGTGGTACATTATTATTATACAATTACCCATACAGAATTGATTTATTTAATTTATTATTTAATTCAGAATGATCAACCAATGCAATGGCATTGTTGATCTCCCTTGGTTCCCAGATTTAGTGAAAGTAACAACTTTTTTTAAGTTTAATTAGCACACAAGGTTAGTAAGATGTGGCTATTCTATTACATTAATTAAGATTCAGATGTTATTAACAGTACTTGTGATTTTAAGTGTGAAGGACATTATATAATTCAACATGAGAATATTAATTAAATCACAGGATTGTAGATTTGTTATTGTAATAAAATGGCATTAACATATCCTAATTATGTTATGTAAGTAATGATGTACAGGAGACATTCGGATAACACGTCGGATGTTCTAACCACAGACTATCCCTTATAAACAGGTATCTTTAAGTGAGTGACTTATGATCACCCGATGTTCTCTGACACAAATATGAGGGTAGTAAATATGTAATGAAAGTTGTCCTGTGACCCCATTATTTTGATGAAATTTCTTAACAATGGCAATAATTATCTCCAAAATGAAACAAAAGAAAATGTATTACTGGTCAAGTGTAAGAGCTGATATTCCGTGCAGTGATTAATGGTGTACATTAAACAACAATCTGCGCATGCGTAGGTGGGATGAGTGATACAAAATGATACGAATATTAAATCTCAACCTCAAGTGAATGATAAACATTTAAATATAAATTTCTCACTCAAACGATTGATTTCTTTCAATGGTGGTTTTAGCTATTTTCTGGAGAAATTCCTTTTTCAAAGTATGGGGGCTAGTCAACAGAAATGACACAAAATTTTAAATTTTCACTTGTGTTTTTATTGACAATATCAATTTTTTTATAGAAGAAAACAACACATATTTGAAAACAAGCTAGCTATAAATAAACTAAATAATGTCCAGCTCTCAAAACGGTGTTTTATGAGCTGCAAGTTTTAATTACCGAGAAAATATGAAAATATATAACAACACCTCATTTTGACCTGTTTAGATTCATGCATTATTCCAGGCATTTCTATGCAGTGTCCGTAGGCTGTTGATTTTATGATAATGTTGTTGCGTAATCCAGTGTGTGGTGTCATTTATGTAGTGTGAAAGACAAAGGTACATTCGTTGTGTGATCATAAAGAAATGTTATGAAATCAATAATCATAACATTGGGCCAATAATCAACTTTCAATACATATCGACCACCCCTCATATATACAAGAATGAAAGTGATGGTCTTTGATAATAATACCATATAAATATACATAAAATGGGTGACAGATTTGCAGATCACACACTTTGTTTAATTATAATTAATTTTCTTCGAATATACAAACAGCGCGGGGAAATAAAGATAGAGGTGGAAATTAGAGGAGTTTTCTGGATGTAATTTAAGGAAGAATATAATAATGCAATATAACCCAGGTCAAAATTTCAGTTGAAACCAATTGAAAATATCAACTGTCAACTGTGTTGGACTGTGTTGAACTATGTTTAACTGGATTGAATTATGTTTCCAACAAGGGCAGACGCTATTTAACACCACGGATTTTATATTTTGAAGCAAATACATAGAATTTTCTGCCCGTTCAACCCCTCCCCTAAGATCGTACTTTTAAGGAATAATTTCTAGAGTACGTGTCACCAAGGTTTCATTCCAGTTACCACTTACCCGTTGTATTGGTTTCATATCCCAGTTACAGGTTCAACTGGTGTTTATTATTGATCCCAGTTGAGCTGGTGTATTCTCCGTTAATCCCATAATGATCAGTTCAACTGGTTGGATGTTTCCAGTTGAATATTGGCAATCCGCCTAGTTTGGACCAGTTGGACTTGTTCAACTGGAAGTGTCCACTTTCCGTGACGGAAATTTTTGACCAGTTTAGATAACCAGTTGAACTGGCAGTTCCAGTTCAACTGGAATTTTGACCTGGGAAACAACTTAAAATATACTCGTTTACTGTAGGAAAGCCACAATCCCAAATTAGTATTACAGGGTTTAAAAGAAATAACTTCCCCCCCCCCTAAAATTACAAAACATTTCTTTGCATAACTTGACATACATTTGGTTGATTTAAAAAATTTTTGTTGGTCAAAAATTATCACATTTTCCAAATATGATGCTTTCAGAAAAAGTTGCACTTTTCAACATCCTATACATGTAATGTACAAAAGCGTTCTCGATATCAACGTGATCAATGTAAATTGTTAGTTAATTTGTCTTCAATTTCATGTATCCGATTACTCTGTCACCCATGCAATCATCTTTCAGTATAAAACAATGATTCATTGACATGAAGTTTGACAAGAATGGGGTTTTCAGTCGGTGTTTCAAAAATGGTAAAATCACTAGAAATAAAGTTTGCAGTGTGGTGCTTATTTCCCTTGTTGGCTAGAAGAGATGAAAAATTTACTTGCAAATTGTAGACTGAAACAGTTGCAAAGATCTATAGCAACGGCTCTCTTGAATAAAGGCGTACATGGCCAGAAGAAATGGGCAACAAAGAGTAGAAGTTGGAAGTCAGCATTCAGCCAATTAACTGCATGCAGCCAATTTCTTGTGGCCACATCATGAGTGTTACACCTTTATCCAAGAAAGCCATCATTTTAAATAAAAATGCAAGATGCTTCAACTGACCCAATACATATAAATGTTCACCCTTTTGGTCAAATTTATGCGTGGAGAGCTCATTTCTCCTTCCTAGTGATTTCATCATTTTGAAACAATGCTGATTAAAAACTTCAAAGAAAATCTCATTTTACGCCGAAATTAAGTTCTGCAAATCTTTGTTTTGCACTGAATGATGGTTGCATGGGTGCCTGAAGGATCGAAGACAGAAAGGTAAAGGAAAAAACCAAGACTTAAATCAACCATAACATTAATATTGAGAATGTTTTGTACATAATGTGGTAAAGTGCAACTTTTTCTGAATGCATCATTTTTGGAAAATGTGATAATTTTTGACCAAAAATTTTGTTTTTGCAAATGAAACAACTTTCGGAGGGTTGAAAAACGATTCCTCTATTCACAGCTTTTTGAATTTTTCAAATCAACAAAATATATGTCAAGTTATGCAAAAAAATGTTTTGTAATTTTAGGGGGGAGTTATTTCTTTTGAACCCTGTATAATGATCAATATTGTACACTTTTTTACATCAAAGGGGTGTGCATGTTTCTGTACAAATTGAGTTAAAGATTAAATGTCGATTATACGAAATCTCACCTGCTCAGGACAAGTTAGAATAAGCAGGTTGTAAACTGGCCTCAAAAAGAAACTTTTAATTTTTCACAGGGTCATATCTTGAAATCCTGAAGTCCATAAAAATGAACAAAAATTACACACAGGATTGCTTCAATACTCTACTCTAAACACATGTCAGTAAGCAAGCAGTTGTCCAACTGACACAACAGCAAAATGCACTGATACGGATCAGCTTCCTGGATCACATTCACAGGCGAATAATTGGCACCCAGCAAAAGAAATCTGATACAGATTGGCAGAATCAATAGAACAAAGGGAGATAAAATAGAATATTGATTTCATTCTTCTCATTGCATTCTCGATTATCAATTGCAATTTGCAAGAGTATAACAAACTTGTTAAACTCGATATTATAAAGTTGAAATAAGGTTCTATTGTCACTGCCTTCTTATATCCCTTAGTTAAGATTATGAGAAACTACGAGGTTTTAAAAAATTTTTAAATATTATTTCCGGTATTGTACTATATGTGATAATTTGTGATAATATTTATTGTACTATATGTGATAATTTGTGATAATATTAATTAATCAATAAGCATGATAATATCATAATTTGAAAAAAAATTATGATACTTATTGGTTTGAGGTGCAAGTACATTGCACTGAAAGCTACTCTTCTCAGGTGTTATCATTGCGATTTCTAAACTATCATTAGCCAGCACTTACATGTTGTCTTTTGTTGTTTTACTGCTCATTGTATAGGCCTGGCGAGAAGATCAATTTACACATGTTCAGCTTTTGTTTCTTTGATGGATGTAACATTATCCGCATTTCCCTCTTCGATTTCTTTTATTTGACTTTACAAGGAAGCAAAAATCAGTTTGAGGTAGATATTATAAAAGCAAATACAAACACTTTTTAAAAATGTAATAATATACCATCCTTTAAGGACTTTTTGGACGAGCTTTCTTCCTTGTTTCGCAGAAACGCACAGGTATTCGATATATGTATCTATCTACTAGTATCTATTTTAAAAATAACAGTAATATAAGGCGACGAAAAAAACCTGTTCTACGGGTCCGACTGACCCGGAATTTACGTTTTGGAAATTTTTTTTTTAAATATATATATAATTTTGCTAAAATCATGCAAAATCAGCCGTTTTGGGGCCAAAATTGATCAATTTTTGCTGAAAAGTTTTAGAAAATATGTTTGCAAAATCTCTTCAGATTTTTTTCAGATTTGTCAGATTTTGGTGAAATTTTAGCCTTCAGAAAAAATGCTCAATCGACCGAACCTACTTGAAAGGTCCATCCGCCCGTAGAACAGGTTTTGTGTTCGTCGCCTAACAAACAAATACTTTTTCGCTAATGAAGTATTTTTATCATGTTTTGACGTTTAGAACAGTTAGGAACAGCTTCACAGCAATTCCCGTAACCGGTACAGCCCAGCAAACACACACCTTTTTACAGAAAAGGTTTAAATGTCGGGTTATATAAAGGATATAAAAAAGTAACATTTAAAAACATTTTTGAAAACGTGACGCAAAACATTCTAACAGAATGTTATTTAACTATTGACACAATATTTTGCAAAAATTAAATTTTCAGGAATTTGATACATATTAACAGAATAAAAACGACAAAGAATTGCTATATGTCAGTGTTTTCTAAAATTATCAATTGAAATTTGCAAAAACATTTATAAAAAATTACACTCGTTTTCTGAAGAAAGTGAGTGAATAGTGAAAACAGCACCATTTTGGAAATTATCATCTGTGTAAGGAATTTGTATGCAAAGAATGTATTACGCTAGGCAATAGTGGTCTTCGGTGGACAAGTTTGAATCAGGACACATCAGTCGTATAGAACATTGAATGCAACAAACTTTGTAATTAACAACAAGTAAGAAGAAGATAATTTTGTCGGATATAACCATTATCAAATTATTGTGATTCAGAGATTGTAATTTGTTTGCTTGTATCAGTGTCTAATCATACTAACCTTTTCATTAAAGATTATAATTATGCTAAGTTATATATATATTGTACAATTATTATTTTATCATGCTTATTTGTTTGAGATACATTCTAGTGAACGCCGCCGCCGCGCCGTTCTTAGGTTTTATATAGATGTGACTTCTCATTGTTTCGGCCTGACTGTAGTATCTGATATTTATTATACAACCTGTAATTCGTTTTCAAGATGAGATGATCAATTTATTGTAAGCTTTTGTTTCCTTGATGAATGTTTCATTCTCTGTATTTACCTTTGTTTTGTTTTGAATGTAAGCAAAAACCAATTGGAGCTATAAAAAGTACACATTTTAATAATGTTATAAGATCAACCCAATCCTTTTATCAGTTTTATGACTTAATGAGATTTCTACCTTGTTTTGCAGAAACGTACAGACATTACATATATAAACATCTAAAAAAAAAGTTACTAATCCCCCTTAAATAATGAACATTATTCAAAAAAGGGTGATTGTATTATAAATCTGTAAAATGCGTTAAAAGCAGAATTTATTTCCCCACATTTTGACACCTGGTTTGTAGCAATTGACTCAATATTGACGACACAGCGTATATTTAAATCAATGTAACCCAAGATTTGAAAGTTGCAGTAAATTGTATTGATTTTGTATTCAGTGTAATGGAAGGAAATCTGTGTAATGATATCTGAGTGTTTTTGTATTGTAAAAATTTGTATGTAAGTGCAACTTTCAAACTGGACCTTACTACATTAAATTGACCGGTGTTTTATTGTTTTCTGGGCTATCGTGTCAAATGAGGTGTCAAAATGCGCAGAAATAAATTCTGCTTCCAACGCATTTTACAGATTTGTAATATAATGGTCCCTTTTTGAATAATGGCCATTATTTAAGGGGGTTAGTTACATTTTTGAGATGTTTATTTAAACGTCTAAAATAGGTACAATTACCGAACTGGGTACAACTTGCTAGACTTGAGTATAGTCCTCGTTTACGGAGTTTAGGGTTAGAGTTTATGGTTTGGGTAGGACAGTCTTGTAACGAGACTAGTACTAGAGTTGCAAACTACTAGTATTCGGTAAATCGCTCCTAAAAATACCAGTTACCAACAATAGTAATGTTTTGACGTTTAGAACAGCCACACCATAATTCTCGTAACAGACACACAGCAGCGCCGATAAAGTTTGGTATCTAGAAAAGGAATTAGATTTGATGAAGGACTTAGATTGGTTGAAGGATCTTCTATAATCAGTGGATCCATGAATTTTGAAACAGAGATTTGATATTTGATTGCAGGAACTAAATATACTGCGCCAAGAAAGTATCCTTACACTTGGAAAAATAATCACAATTTCAAAACTGAAATATATTGGGGTAAATTTGTTTTTTTAATAGATGCACTATCTAATCCGGCACATTTTGACACCCCATTGAATCCAATGTGACTTCAAGAAGCAAAGTTACGAGCATTTGATTAGACGAAGGTCCAGTTTTAAAAGTGACACACTGGCCTATTCAAAACTCCACGGACTAGACATTTGGTTTGAGAGTGATAAATGTCTAATTTGTGCCTTTAATTTAAAACAAAAGGAACAAAAGAATACTGAAGCAAAAGAGCTGACAAATAAAATGCAAGTTATGAAAATTACAGAGAAGTAAAAACTGAAATAAATACTGCTTTAAATAAAGTTTCATTGAAGAAACTGTGTAGGCGCTTGTTGGATCTTTTTGCGCCTTGTATAGGCCAATTAGTCACTTTTAAAACTGGACCTTTGTCTATTCAATTGCTTGTAACTTTACTTTTGGATGTCACATTGGATTCAATGTGGTGTCATAATGTGCAGGATTAGATACTGCATCTATTACAAAAACAAAGTTACCCCGATATTGTTCAGTTTTAAAATTGTGATTATTTTTCCAAGTGTAAGGATACTTTCTTGGCGCAGTATAGTACCGTATGATATGAGAGTTCAAGAAATAAGGATGACTTATGATGAAGTGAAGGGTTATCTGGTTAGACTCAGTCCTATTTGAATTTCTTCTTTTAATGAACGCGATCGAGGGACGTTTTAAGCACGGCTAATCTACTCAGGCCAAGGTGTACTTAAAAATATAGGGCACTTGCTATAAACGTCAAATTGCTCTGAGATACTAGGTGATACGACACACAATTTGCAAGCAGGTGCAGGCTTGATTTTTAAATTTAAACGCTACTTTATTCGTTTTCTTCTAAGATAAATATTTCAGTTATAAATATTCTACTCTCTCTACCTTAAAATAATACTAGCGCTAACATAATTGATTAATAATTAAAGACCAAAAGACGATCCTGTAAACATGGTAAATATGATCATAGAGTATATAGTCACGTAAAGAGCATTAATATTCAAGCTACGTGACCGACTTTCATGACCACATCCCGGACCTGACCACATTACCATAAAGTACATCATTTTAGCATTTTAATATGCACTTGTTGAGTACAGGAAATATATATTACGGTGCCTTGAACGAATAACTAAAATTGTGCTTTATATATTGCACAGTATAAGAAGAGTCCTCACAAAGGAACATTAAGGTCCCGTGTAATAAGTTAGAAAAAATAGAGACCAAGAAAACCATCAGTACTTTATACAATACTGTGTACACAAGCCCGCCGGTTAGGTCTAATCCATATTTATATTTATATGGCGTATTATATAAATGTGTATGAATAAGTGTATTACCGATATTACAATTCCATTGTACAATATTGTTATTTTATCATGCTTATTTGTTTAAGGTACATTCTAGTGAAAACCGCTGTTCTTAGGTATTATATAGATGTGACTTCTCATTGTTTCGACCTGGTTGATATTCATTTATGCACTTGTAGAGTTCAAACGAGTACAGGAAATGCTACGGTGCCTTGAACGCATAACTAAAACTGTGCTTTATATGTTGCACAGTAAAAGAGAGTTATATAAATCAACAAGAAGAGTCCTCACAAAGGACAAGGTCTTGAGTCTTGAGTTGATTCACTCCTTCAGTAAGCTAGGCTTGTCCTAGGAGGATTGTGCTGTGCATACGTGTCAGAAGGTGCTCATAAATTTACAACGTGCAAGTAAAAACCGAAGACCGGCAGGATTGGTGGGTTGGTGTAGTAGCCATATCCCTGAGGGCTGGTAGTGCCAGGGTCTGGAATTGGCTGACTGTTGTTGCTGCAATGACTGGTTGTGGTAGTCTGTTCCAGATTGGGATGGTGCGAACAAAGAAGGAGTATCTGTATGTGTTTACTCTCGACTGAATGGGTTGGTAACTCAGGGTGTTGGTTGCTCTTCCCAGACGAAGTGATGGTATAACTACAGTCAGGAAGGGGATGTTCACAAGTCCATGGTGGATTTTGAAAAACATGGTGCCCTGGTTGAGTAGTCGTCTGGTGGCAAGGGAATCCCATTCAAGGCGTTGTAGCATACTGGTCACACTTGCGGTTCGCTCGTAATTGTTATAGACAAACCTAGCAGCTTGACGCTGGACAGACTCCAAAGCATTCACCTGCTCACAAGAATACGGGTTCCATGCAGCTGAAGCAAATTCCATTTTTGGTCGCACTAGAGCCTGGTAAGCCTTGGTCTTAACATGTATCGGGCAAGATGACAAATTCCGTCGCAATACACCCAGGGTGCTACGGGCACTAGATGTGATGTTTAGGACGTGATCCTTCCAGTCAAGATGTTTGTTAATTGTAACTCCAAGATATTTGTGCTTCGATGACTTAACAATGCTGTGACCGTCCACCTGATAGATGTGATTCAGTGGTTTGGTCTTGCGGGTGATGGTAAGAGTCTCGCATTTAGTAGCGTTAAAGCTCATCTGCCACTGGTCAGCCCACTGGAAGACTTTGTTCAAATCATCTTGGAGAGTGTCTTGGTGTTCAGTGCTCTGGATTTCACGATACAGGATACTGTCATCCGCGAATAGACGGAGAGTTGAGTTGATGTTGGTTACGATGTCATTAATGTACAGAAGAAAGAGGGTTGGACCTAGGACTGAGCCTTGTGGAACTCCTGATATTACCGGTGACCACTTGGAGTGGGTGCCATTGATGGTGACACATTGCACACGTCCCCCAGGAAATCCTGAATCCAATTGAGTGTCTTTCCTCTTATGCCATAGTAAGTTAGCTTGGATGCAAGACGTTTATGGGGCACCTTATCGAACGCCTTGCTAAAGTCAAGAAGCAAGACGTCTGTCTGCCCTCCTCTATTCAACACTTCTGACCAGTCCTGCGTAGCCTGGATAAGCTGGATTTCACACGACATTTTTTTCCCTAAATCCGTGCTGCTCATCGACAATGATGTGGTTCTTGGCGAGATGTTTTGCAGTATGTGATAACACGATGTGTTCCATCAGTTTGCAGGCTATGCTAGTAAGGCTAACTGGACGGTAGTTCTCGGGCGATGACTTGCCCCCTTTCTTGTAAATTCCAGTTACCAGTGCTCTTTTCCAGTCAGAAGGTAGTGTACCGCTGTCATATGATTGTTGGAATATGAACTGGAGCATGGGTCCAAGTTCTGAAGCATAGTCTCTTAAAAATCTTGAGGGTATGTTGTCAGGTCCGCTTGCTTTATTACAGTTAAGCTGCTGAAGTTGCTTAACAACACCATGTAGTTCAACATGCAAATTTGAAATGCCAGTAAATGGTGAGGCGCCTTTACTTGGTATATTGTCCATCTTCTCTTGTGTAAAGACTGACGTGAACTGTTGGTTTAAGGATCAGCAATGCCTTTATCGGATGAATAAGTCCTGTTATTAACAGTTAATGGAGGTATCCCAAGTGATTCCTTCCTAAGAGATTTGATGTAACCCCAGAATCTTTTGGGATTTGTTTCAAGGCTTGGGCCAATGACGTCTGATTTATAAGACTCATGACTTCTCTGATCATATTAGTGACCTTGTTTCTTTGCTTTTTGTAAGCATTGTAGAGTTTTGTTTTGTTTGCGGAGCCTGCATTTTGCGACTTCTTAAACAGTTTGTCACGTTTTCTCATTTGACGGACAATGAGCGGGCTCATCCAAGGATGAGATTGTTTCCCATTGGACATCTTGTGGGGTATAAACTTGTCCATGTCAGTATGCACTATGTTCTTGAATTTTGGCCAGTTTGCTACATCGGTGGGTCTCTCATGCTTCTTGCATCTCAGACATCCCCGCCCATCCTTTGGATGGAGTAGGTTTTGTTTTTGCTTGAGTTTAGATTGGTTATGCCATGTATTTCTGCTGTTGAGTATAATTTTGTTTGTGTGTGGGAGGCTCATGGATGTGTTTATATCGATGAGTCTCTCACACAGTCCACACTGGTTTTTAGACCAGTCAATAGCCGGTAAATTGAAGTCCCCACAAAGAAGGACATTTCTTTGCTTAGAGTTGCGGTTGCATGTATCTATATGTTGAAAAAATCATCTACTCTGTTAAGATAACCTCCAATTTGTTGTAGACAGGATTTTGTTGACACTGTCAATTAAATGGCGCAGTGGTTCAACTCCAGACTTTGGGGGTCGATAGTAACTTCCTAAATTTAGGAAACCCTTCCCCACAAACTCAATTGTAGACCATACTATTTCACAGGTAGTATCGTATTCTGGTCTATCTGTTGCAACAAGATTTTCTTTGCAAGCTATAAACACACCTCCACCATGTATGTTCCTGTCCTTTCTAACCACATTATAATCATCGGGAAATATAGAATATGTGGGAATATTGGGTTCAAGCTTTGATTCACACCCAAATATAATATCTGGTTTGAGTTCATGGACTGATGCATGAAAGGCCGCTTTTTTTTTTAGGCCAGTGTAACCCGTCACAGTTGATGACCATAGCTTTGAGTTTTGGTGTTCTGGCAATTTTCTTGGCAGGTTTCCTCTATGAACTTGTAGGTACCTTAATTGGTGTTGATGTTTGTTTTATTTAGATCAACAAAATCTGAAATTTATTCAAAATAAATAGGATTGAAGATTTCAGAAGATCACTACAATTTTGAAAAGTTGAAAAAAAAATCATGTACCATAAATGAAAAGTAAATTATGAGGACTAAGCAGTCAATCAAAATTCCTAACATCCTGGCTTTTTGGCCCTGTTTAAAACACAATTGATCACTTTAAATGCCAAAAAAATAAGTCTACAAACTTGTAAAACATTATTTAGATCAACAAAATAAATTTATTCTGAGATGACTCTTCAAGTTCACTATTCAAAAGAAGAGTACTATCAAACAAGCCAGGCGATGTGTTAGGGAACCCGCATGTAATACAAAGCCAAGTTAAGTTTGAATGAGCACAATAAACTTTGTACATATGGCTTGACATGCCAGTGCATTGTGTATGATACCAGGTTGAACAATCGTCACAAAATATGCCTTTGTACTCGTCCTTAACTTCAGCTTCACATATCCCACATGGGAAGGAACTAGCATTTTTTGGTCCGGGATCCAATTCAACTTGGCCACTCCCGGGGGCCACTCATAAATAGCACCAGTAAAATAAGGTGCTTTGGAGAAGAGAGGTCCCGTCCGTCTAAGGCAAAGTTAGAAAAATAGAGAAATCCATCAGTACTATGTACAATACTGTGTACACAAGTACGCCAGTTAGGTCTATTCCATATTATATAAATGTCTAAAATGTGTATGAATAATATTACCGATATTACAATTCCATTGTACAATATTATTATTTTATCATGCTTATTTTGTTTAAGGTACATTCTAGTGAAAACCGCTGTTCTTAGGATTTATATAGATGTGACTTCTCATTGTTTCGACCTGACTGTACCTGCACTTGTAGAATTCAAACGAGTACAGGAAATACTACGGTGCCTTGAATGCATAACTAAAACTGTGCTTATTGTACAATAAAAGACAGTTATATAAATCAAAAAGAAGAGTCCTCACAAAGGACAAGATCCCGTGTAAGGCAAAGTTTTTAAAAAAACAGAGATCAAGAAAACTATCAGTACTATACTGCCCCACAATGACAAAACGAGTTAACTGCAATTTCACAGTTTTGAATTAGAGACCAAAGTGTGAATTGCTCAAGCATTGTTCAAAAATCAATAATAATCAATGAAGTGTTAAGTGTGTAAAACTCCATAGGCCTTGCCAGTTAACTTGTTTTGTCATGGTTTTATGAGGTAAATGATGCAGTTAACTCATTTCGACATGCTGATATCTAGCTCTTGGGATGTTTTACAAAAAATATTTTTAGTTCAACATATGTAATGAGTTGCCCAGAGTTCAAAAACATAAAAAAATCAATTTCGCAAAAATGTCAGTTAACTTGTTTTGTCGTGGTGGGGCAGTATATACAATACTGTGTACACAAACACGTCAGTTAGATCTATTCCCGAGAGAGAAGAAACAACCTAATAACAGGTGTTGGATCGAATAACATAACTTCTAACATGGTCATCGCTCAAGATGGTCGAAAATGTCCGATCTTTTTGAATGATAACATTTTGTAATTTAAATCATTTTGCACATTTTTTAAACGATACCAATTTTGTTCGTATGCAATTTTCAAACAAAACAATCTCATTAATTTTACGTTTTCTTCATTCATTTGATTGCGAACATTCCTATCAATGTTTTACCAATAAAAAAAGATCCACATTTCCACCATTTGGGCTTTTAAAAAAGTGGATTATATTGAAATATACAAACATTACCGAAAATGTCCAGAAAATACCAAGAGCCATAACTTTTTTTATCTTTCAATATTTATTGGTTTTTATTCATAAACAAGAAGTAATTAAAACAATTAACATCGAATCATACACAAAAAGGTAGCAAATATGGATACATAGATTATGCAGTCACTTCTACTCAGATACACTAATCATGCCAATAACCTGTTCTTATGCACAAGGTCACAATATAAACTTGTCACATAGTCTACATGTACAAAGTTTTATAAATAAAACATAATGACTAAAATCACCAAGAGCCATAACTTCGGGCCAAGGTTAAAAGGTTAAAATGTGTGTTTTATAACTCTCTTTGATGTTCTGCACATAACAGAATTTCGACAAAAAGTGGATTTAATCCTTTTTGGAAACAAGCTCCTCATAGTTACTCCTATCTATACAGCTGAAAATTAACTACGGTCATTGCCTTTAGCTTTGAAAATAAAATAAAACGCTCACAAAAGTCAGACATTGCCTTTATTTATACAAACCTATTTAAATTGTTTATTTTGTTGCTTGAAATAGTTCAGAGAATATTTTAGAAGCTTTAAGGAGTCCAACCAACGGAAAGAGAAACACCTACAAAGTACTTATGCAAGGATATCTATGCACTTGTTACGCAAAATAACCGGCTTGGATACACTAAGCAAATATAAAACAGATTATAGGTTCAATTTCCTCGTTTCAAGCAAGTCCTCAATAAACTGAGAGTGAAATTAAGTGTTGAAACTCCATATCGTTGTGGTACGGTGTCTGATCTCCGCCAAATGCCCCTTTTATTATTAATTCCCCGATTTTTACTTACCCCCCACCTTTTTACAAATAATTCCCCCTTTTAATTTCCCTGTTTGCAAATAGTTCCCCTTTTTTGTAAATAGTTCCCCCTTTTATTTTTACCCATTTTGTAAATAGTTCCCCTTTTAACAAATAATTCCCCGTTTTAAATTTCCCCCTTTTACTTTCACCCGTTTTGTAAATATCCCCTTTTACTTTCACCCGTTTTGTAAATATCCCCTTTTACTTTCACCCGTTTTGTAAATATCCCCTTTTTACTTTCACCCGTTTTGTAAATATCCCCCCTTTTACTTTCACCCGTTTTGTAAATATCCCCTTTTTACTTTCACCCGTTTTGTAAATATCCCCTTTTACTTTCACCCGTTTTGTAAATATCCCCTTTTACTTTCACCCGTTTTGTAAATATCCCCTTTTACTTTCACCCGTTTTGTAAATATCCCCTTTTACTTTCACCCGTTTTGTAAATATCCCCTTTTACTTTCACCCGTTTTGTAAATATCCCCTTTTACTTTCACCCGTTTTGTAAATATCCCCTTATTACTTTCACCCGTTTTAAAATATCCCTTTTACTTTCACCCGTTTTAAATATCCCCTTTTACTTTCACCCGTTTTAGTAAATATCCCCTTTTACTTTCACCCGTTTTAGTAATATCCCCTTTTACTTTCACCCGTTTTGTAAATATCCCCTTTTTACCCTTCACCCGTTTTGTAAATATCCCCTTTTACTTTCACCCGTTTTGTAAATATCCTCCTTTTTACTTTCGAGCTAAATAAAATGAATAAAATGATACTTATTGTGTAATTTATGAATTCTATAGGATATAGATCTACATTAAGAAAAATCATAATCTGAATTATATCATGCAACTAAATATAGACCCAGGAAAAGGCCAGGAGTTTGGAATTCGAATCAATTCGATTGGCTTATTAATCGTTATTATTTTGGACTTGTCTCGACTTTAAAAAAAGACTAGGCTTAATTGCTACTTAATTCTCCATCTAACATAATAGGGCCTACTATACTAATTCTTTTTGGATTTTTGAGGCGTGCACCACTGACCGAAGTCCCTGGTTCATTTGTCTGGTCAATTGAATATACGCCATAGAGCCTTTGATTAGAAAGCACATTTTTATTGTTAACGGAATTGTTGACAAACAAAGAATAGCGAAAATTACTCGGAACTGGCTTAAAAATAAAGTTGCATAAAATCACACAGCCACACTTGTCATAAATATGCAATGCCCATTTTGTCCAGGCCCGTTTTATAAATGTATGCTTTTATTGTCATTTCACTGTTAAGACCGCTTGTTTTAAACTTTGGTGCTAACTTTAAAAAACCTTTTGAATAATATAGCACAAACAATTCTTATTATCTAGGCTTCTGTAACAATGGCAGCCAGTTGTTTGTTGTCTCTGACATATCCCTGTTTATAGACAAGTTCTTCACAGACTTTCAAACATCATTGCTATGAATTTGACCAGCATAAATATTTATGCATGTCAGTTTCACCCGTTTAACATTCTGAACATCATTTGGTTTATCAATCATATCGGATTTGCTCTTTGTACAGCCCCTCTATAAACGTGCATAAAAGTTGACGGATCCCTAACCCATTGAATTTAGCGGCGCTTGCACAACAGGCTATAAATCTACCTACGTTGGTATCCAAATTCATATAGAACGCCTTTCCAATAATGGATGTAGCGAAATGAGCTGTAGTGAGTGCACGGTACTCTCCAGGGTCCAGGCTTACTGGTAAAGCCTACGCACGGAAAACGGGGAGTACCAAACAAAAAGGGAGTATTAAAAACAAAAAGCGAGTATTATTTAAAAAGGGATAAACTATTTAAAATGGGAACCTATTTGTGAAAAAGGGGGAGGGAGGAACTGAGTTAAAGGGGATTATTTATCGTAAAAGGGGCAACTATTTACAAAATGGGTGAAAATAAAAATCAGGCGAAGTAAAATGGCCCCTGGATAATTCGAAACTATTTGTAAACGGGGTAATCATATCAAAACCCCAAGTTTGAGGAAACTATTTGAAAAGGGGTTGAAATTAAAAAGGGGTTTGAGCCAAACTATTTGAAAAACCCTCCGTAATGGGGACCTCGCATATTCGAAATATTCCCCTGGGGGAAACTATATGAAAAGGGAAAGTTGAAAACCTTTGGGGAAACTATTTGAAAAGGGGAAAGTCGAAAAGGAGAAACTATTTGAAAAGGGGACAAGTCGAAAAGGGGAAACTATTTGAAAAGGAGAAAGTCGAAAAGGGGAAACTATTTGAAAAGGGGAAACTATGTGAAAAGGGGGTAAGTCGACAAGGGGGAAACGATTTGAAAAGGGGGAAAGTCGAAAAGGGGGAACTATTTGGAAAGTCGAAAAGGGGGAACTATTTGAAAAGGGGGAAAGTCGAAAAGGGGGAACTATTTGAAAAGGGGAAAGTCGAAAAGGGGAACTATTTGAAAAGGGGAAAGTCGAAAAGGGGGAACTATTTGAAAAGGGGGAAAGTCGAAAAGGGGGGACTATTTGAAAAGGGGGAAAGTCGAAAAGGGGGAACTATTTGAAAAGGGGGAAAGTCGAAAAGGGGGAAAATATTTGAAAAGGGAGAACTATTTGAAAAGGGGGAAAGTCGAAAAGGGGAACTATTTGAAAAGGGGGAAAGTCGAAAAGGGGGAACTATTTGAAAAGGAAAAGGGGGAACTATTGGAAAAGTCGAAAAGGGGGAACTATTTGAAAAGGGGGAAGTATTAGAAGAGGGGGAAAGTCGAAAAGGGGGAACTATTTGAAAAGGGGGAAAGTCGAAAAGGGGGAGACTATTTGAAGAGGGGAGAAGTCGAAAAGGGGGGGAAAGTCGAAAAGGGGGAACTATTTGAAAAAGGGGGGACTATTTGAAAGGGGGAAAGTCGAAAAGGGGGAAACTATTTGAAAAGGGGGAAAGTCGAAAAGGGGGAACTATTTGAAAAGGGGGAAAGTCGAAAAGGGGGAACTATTTGAAAAGGGGGAAAGTCGAAAAGGGGGAACTATTTGAAAAGGGGGAAAAGGGGGAAAGTTAAACTATTTGAAAAGGGGGAAAGCATTTCGCAAAAAGGGGGAAAACTGAAAATTTGGGGAGATGAATTATAAAAGGGGGAGTTTGGCGGAGATCAGACACCGTATTGTGGACTTCTAAATCATTAAAATACACGTTCCGTATTTAGACCTACTTTTTACCAACCTACAAAATTCATCAAACGTGTTATATGGATCAAAAACATTGGTTAGGTATTCATACCTTCAATGCATTATTCATCATACTACAACCTGATTTAGTGAGATGATTAATGAGTCTTTTGATGTATTATGTAGAACAAGTTGCCACCTACAAACGTAATAGGAATCTGTTTACTTACCATTAGTGACTTCCTCTTATAGAACGTAATCCAGGTATCTATGAAGTTTTGTTTGTTCGATAAAAAATTTGACCAACTCCGATTAAGAATACGTGCAAGTTTGACCGCAATATTTCTCAAAACAAAATGTTTAATGTGCAAATCTAGATATTAGTGTGTCTGGTGCGATTTATAATGTTGTTGAAAAAAATACCCTGTGGGGTTCTTTTAATTTAATAGGTGAAAGGTGCGTGGTATAAATTGGATCGCAATTTCAAGAAAGTTTAGTTTAGATGTTTGGTGGTTGTTCATAATTGTCTCGAAAAATCTAGGGAAAAGTGCAGATTGTTTATTGTTTTTATGCAAAATTTGCGAAGCTTTTCCAGAATTATTGTGGTATGTTCATGATGTTTGAGGGGATTTCTTTACGTCAAATTCGGTATTATGATGTACTATGTTTTCGGATCGTTTCCGCCATCTCAGGCGTACTAAAGTACATATTCCCTGCCCAATCCGAAGTCAAGAACCCCGAGAACAAAAGCAATCAATTTCGCCCATGTTGATCAAACCGGGGATCAAACTAACATAATGATTCGGCAACTGTTGTTTCAACAACTCCAAATATAACAATCTATTTGTATCTTCTGTTTATGCAGACTTATACTTTCCGGTGACTAACATTATCCAAAATGTTATGATAGTCATAAGAAAAACCTAATCCGGCCTTTAATGAGGATACGAAAACATTGGTCAGGTAAACAAAAGTGTGACCCGTTCACACAAAACCCCGAACATGTCGACAAGCCGGCTTTAGAGCGAAAGTCCTTTAAGATACATACCACAAAAAAATCTGACATTTGAGTGTTTGTGTTTGTGGTAACCATACATTACCTGTTAAAGCACAAAATTAACGATCCCCATCCAATGCTGTGTAATTGGATCAATTTATTGCTTCAAATTATGAACTTCATTACCATGAAAAGAACCCTTGATAAACTGGTACAAAAACATTTTATGACCTGCTCCCGGTCCCGCAAAGTTTTAGTATCGGGACATCTTGGCTGCTGGTTTCATGCTTTTTACTTGTCACACAACTGTACAAGACAGTAGTGTGTCCATTCACAACGGACGTACTACTGGCTTGTAAAATGAACCATTCACAAAGACATACTAGGTTAAATACCACTAATAATACGTGTTAAAATGGGACAATGACTAATTTCGGGTGAGCTTTTTCAGCATTTTTTAAGTTCGGATAACTAAAATGAATTTTGTTTTGGCAACTTTTACACTATTTTTGAGTTGTCCAAACTTACTCCTTTTGAATTGCGCCAACAAGGCGAACAAGTCATTTCTATGAGTGTATACATGAACTGATGAAATGCTCTGGGCTCTACATTTGAGCTCATTTAGCTATAGGTTAAATACCACTAATTATGTATTACACGGGTTTCAATGGGAAAATGGCTAATTTTGGGTGGAATTTTCTCATATTCAGAACTCTCACAGTTAAATGCCACTAATATCAGGTGAAACTATATGATTTAGATGCCAAATGATCAAAAACTCAACATAGGTTGACCTGAGACTTTTCTTGTTTTAACGCACTGAACCGTAAGCACCTTAAAATAGCAGTGCGCCCTCGAAGCTGAAAGATACAATATGGTAGGGCGAATATTAACTAAAAACTGAAGCCGTCGGCGTATGAATTTTGGTACTATTCAACAAAAATGTCATATAATGAGAGAAAATATACCATTTTGAAGCATCAAACCCTAAAAAGTACTTTTTCGGCTATATAACTTGATCAATTTCAGCGATTTTAATGCAGTCTTTTCAGATGCCTTGCAAACAAATAGTTACTCGTCGTATTTCCATGTATCGCCCAGGCCTATTAGTGGTATGTAACCTATACTGTCTTGTACAGGTGTGCATCAAATAAAGAACACCAACTCAGCAGCCAGGGGGTCTCAACTCATCAGCAGCCAGGGGGTCTCAAAACAACTTGCGACTTTACACTCATAAGATTATGTTCATGACCACAAGATCCGCATGATATTACCAGGATTGTAGTTCTAAACTTTCTACACATTGAAAGCTACAGACTAATTCATCTACAAATTCAAAGTATATAGACCTCTGTGAAAGGCAACCGTTACTAATAGATTTGTCAGTCGTGTTCTCAAGGCTGATGGGTACTAATTATTTGTATACAGGTTGTATACTTGTTCTTGCTAATATCGCATAATAGGTATTAATTAGTTAACATGGCAAGTATACCACAAGAAACATACGGTGAATAAAATGAAATCAAAATCATTAAACAAAAACTATCCATACCAATGCTATCGGGTGAATTAATGCTATCGGATGAACCGTACCCTTAATTTTTATATACAAGTCTTCATATTTCATCTTTTGAATTGATCTTTTCATCAGTAATTTTAAAGACTTGTCAAGTGTGTCGGGTGTTACAAGTGCCCCATGAAGAAAATAACAACGCTGTTGACCTATGTACTTGTTTTTACCATTTCTGAAAAGTATAAATAAGGTAGGATGGAAATTATGCTGCCAAATCCATTTTTGAAAGGACACTGAGACATCTGTACAGGTAAGCTGACGTTAGATTTATTCACCTAATATAGGTAGTATTAGAAGGTAATAAATATGGGATCTCGGTTATTCTGTCTTCACGAGTACAACTTATCAATGTAGTTTATTCCGTAGCTAATACAGGAGGATATTATCCGTAGAAGTATTGATGTAACAGGATTGATTATCATTGCAATGGGTCTACACGTTGACGTTACACTGTTCCTATGCATTGAATCAGATTATTAAAGAACAGGGATAAAGAGCTGAATCATAATTCTATAGAAATTTCACATCATGTTGGTCACTCGCACCTGTAAGATTGATATCTTTGAAATAGCATAGGGAATCCTCATAACACGTTTAGATTCACTGTATCTTCGTCACACTTTATGTTTCTGTTCAGTAAATAATAATATTACATATCAATTACCATGATCTGCAAATTTCGTTTCCTAAGCTGACATTGGTTGTCATAATCAATTCCTGAAATTGAAGATAAGTGCATTATCACTCAATTTACCTCAGTTTTGCGATGTTTAGTATACTATGCAAATAATGTCTTGTAAAGTCACTTGTACCTTGTTGAATCTGAGCACTGTATTTCCTACACGGTATCCTGTTAAAGCCATAATGTGTGATTTGCTTCACAGCGACCTCCTCAATGTTACTCGGATTTCTACTTTTTGCATAATTATAATGCCCAGTGGGGTACTAAAATACTACGTAAAAGACTAAGCCTGAAGTGCTTTAATAACAGTAAAATTTAACTTTTTTTTATTAAAACCGGGTCGACCCGGCTTAATTCAGAGTACATCGATCGACTGCTTGCTAACATCTCCCGTGGTCAGCTTATGACACACGTCGAGCACGATGCTCCGTGTAGTATTACATGTTCCGATCGGCGAGGGTAGTACACGCATTGTAGGCGCTGGAATGAAATCGCAATTTTCTTCGTTATATCTCATTTATTTGGCTCGAAATTAAAGGGGAATAATGTGATCAGTGAAAACAAACATTTAAATAGGAATCTATTCTTTATGCAAATCACACATTATTGCTTTAAATTGCCCTATAATATTTCCATTGTTACCGAGTCACCATTTTCTACTCTTCAGCTTGTGTCCTCATCTGTTTCGTTCATACATTTTTTGAAATAACTTCTTTTACACCAGTAGCAAACGGAATTTAGAACGATTTGTCACACGTAACATATTTTTAAGGTTAGCAACTATTTAAAACTGTTGCGATTTGGTAGTTCACATCATCTTGCGAATGGTAGTGAGCTGTGGCAAAATTTGCATTGATCATTTCATAACGAGTGTATAGAAGAATCCAAATATCACAGATATACTTTTGTAGGCCACGTGGTTCTTGAGTTATGTAGTAAACAGGGCTGAAATAACAACACTTTTGTAAAACGTACATAACTCATTAACAACAATAAATCAATCCATTTTTTCAAAGTATATGATTTGTAGAATGAACTTTTGCAAAACATTAAAGTGTTATTTTTCAATAATGATTGTGATAATAAAAATGTATTGGGGGGGTGCTTCGCCCAACAATACATCGTGTACCCTAAACTTGTACTTTAATTGAATAATACCATTACAGGTGCTGTCTTTCAGGATTAGTTTCGACAAGTAGCGAAAACTGAAACATCAGAATGAGTGGTGCATCGGCTGCCTTTGTATCGTGTGTTATGCTATGGGTTGTCTTTGGTACGGTACTCTGCTCAGGAAATACTCTCAATAACGTGCAACGGTAAGTTTTCACTTTGACGATTTGAAGTGAAAATGGTAATTTGAGCTTTGGCAAAAATTGCATTGATCATTTCATTTAGTTATTTATTTATAACTTTCGGCTGAAGCCAGGCTAAGCCCAGTAGTGCTCAGAGGCTACTAAATTCAAGGGATGCCATCCGGATATGACAGGACAGGGATATGGGAAGAGGTTTGATTTTAGATGCAGGAGGAAAAGCACCCGGAGAAAAACCTGCGAGGACGAGCATGGATCGGCAACCAAACTCACATGTGGCACCGCGGGGAATTGAACCCCGGCCACAGTGTTGAGAAGCGAGTGAGAAAACCACTACACTAACCCGCCCTCCCTAAAGCGAGGGCGGGTTAGTGAGTGTATAGAAGAATTCATATAGCGAGTGTATAGAAGAATTCAAATAGATTTCGCAGATATTATTTTGTAGGTAATCATGGTAATGAGTTATGTTGTAAGTAAAGAGGCCTGAAACAGCAACACTTGTATAAAACGTACATAACTCATTAACAACAATAAAACAAGCAAGTTTTCAAAGTATATGATTTGTAGAATGAACTTTTGCAAAACATCAAAGTGTTATTTTTCAATAATATATTGATTTAGATAATGAAAACCGATTTTTGGCTGCTTCTTTTTTTAAAACTCCATACAAATAGCAAAATATCCTTTGCTTTCCATAGATTTTAGTATTTTGTTATTTGTATGGAGTTTTTTTTAATGTATTTCACTCATTGGTATTGAACTAATCCTCCAACTGATCTTTTAACGTTTTTTTATTGACACCTAAATCCCTCGGATTTCGTATGGGAGTTGGAGAGGCGTAGTGAGGTCATAGCACGCGATACATAGATCCAGAACCCTGGACTGGATGAGGTATATCAATTATTAATTAGGCTGAAAGATGGTAATAAACTTGCGTGATACAGGGTGTCCCTAGGGTATATGATGCGGTAATTAAACATGATAAAATGTTCCATGCATTTTGTATTTGGAGTTCCAAGCACAAAGCATACGGCGCCTATTCCAACAGAAGCTACCTTGCAAATATTTTCGGCAACGAAATGGATGGTTTAGGTGTTTCTAGAAGACTTTCTAGAAGAAATTGTAGGAAGATCTCGGTCACTGTCTCTGTTTAATTTGACTTATTACTGGCGCACGTGATCATTTATTGTTTTTTCTTACAAAACATTTTATATATATTGTTCAACTTTAGACCTCGACCATCACACTATTGTGTGTGCAAATTGAAAGCGCTATTTACATTTAAATTAGCCAAATAATATGAGTTATTCCTTACATTTCATGATAATTTTTGTTAACTTCCTTGTCATTTGTTAACTTTTCTTTCTGATGTTCTAATACCATTTTACACGTGTCTACTCTTTCCAAAGATGCAAACAAGATTTAAGATAAATAGCGCCATCATTGTTCACCTTTTCTTAAAAATGACTACAGTTTCCACGCCATCAAACAACCGATACTATGGACTAGTTGATCTTTCGATTAAGAGTCTTGTTCTCCTTTTTGACGATCCTAATGTTCAGGGGTCTGTACAGTGCCCGGTTGACTCAAGTTGTTTTGTGACAGCAGAACTCTTAACGGCGCTCTTGACTTGATACGCACTCCAAGAGCCCGCGCAGTCTCACTAATGTATATACACTGTCACAATCCGCGCATGGAATCCTTTATACCACCTCTGACTGATCTTGGGTTTCCAACTTGTCCTTAATGCACAGGCTAAGGAAGCCTGATTACGTTTTCGAAATAGTAGAGTTTCCAATAAAATATTTTTTGTAAAACCTGAAGCATCCGATGATTAAAAGAATAATATATGAATATGCACCTCCTCCCCACCCGCGTGCGAAATTTTACACAAATTGGTCAAAATGAAGTTGGATATCAGTATTAAATTGATCTTTCAAATCATTTGTGTTGAAATGCGCGTGTAGCGCGCGAAAAGTTTGACTTTCATCGCTAGGAGGAGGGGCGCAGAATCGATGCTAAATTGGTAAATTCGGAACCCCAAATTGCGAAATTTAGAAGCGTTAATAGTTATTTAAATGCGCCATTATTTTTTTAAGTTAGTGAAAATGAGGGGTGTAAAGATCGTTAAAAATCTATTTACAAATTCCACAGTACCTCACTTTAATATTATTGTTTCGTTTTTATGGTAATTTATTCCTTTAATTTCTGAAATAAGCTTGGGTATTATTAGAAATGTTTGTGTAATGAGTAAATATCCATCACATCTTCACAAGAAACACTACTTTTACCGATTGCATGCATGCCGCAAGCTGCAACCACGTCGATAGCTGTATTGTGCACTGACACGACTGGCATGCTGTATTTATATATGGTACAATTGAGACACAGAAACATCCAAGACACTGTATTACAGCTAGCGCTATTACACGCGAATGTGTTTAAGCAAGTAAAATCCCAAAATATGTTTCCTGTCTTTGCTTGCCATAATATTGTTAATTCTATACCCTGTATCTTGGAGTTGAGTAGGCCTATATAGCTTCAAATTTCAAGATGGCTATTCATGAATCAGATGGCCGACATTAGAGTAGTTAGAGTAGTTCGATAGCAGTAATGTGCGGCGTGGGTTTGAGTCGCTCTTCTGTTCCTTTTGGAAATTTTAAAAAGTTCATTTTAGGGAAATGGAGCTATGCAAATTTATGTATGGCATATGGGTGGTGTATCTAAGTATGTTAAAAAGACCTATGCTAAAAAGCGCTAGTTATTGGACATGCGGTTTTGATATGAATAAATCTTGATCAATTACAGGTTTTGTTCAAATATGAAAAAGCTGGTATTCCATGTCAAGTGCTTAGAATATTAAATATTAATTACATTCAGCGGATGTTTTTTTTTATAGATTTGTTTGTTGTTGTAATAATATAATAGTGATTTTGAATTACACATGACACGTAGGCCTGCATGATACGTGTCCTGGAAAGAACGAGGCGTTAGATTTTATTTTGACAAATTGGAAAATCAGAACAAAGTAAGCGAAAAATTTAATAAAAAATTAGTTTATTTCGCATTTACTGATTTAGTTAAAAAGTTGTAGGTTAACTGTTACATGTTAATGCAAAACACACATATTTCTTCAGAAGCATTCAAATTTATTTTGTGCGGGTTTTCCTGGGACATTTGCGCGCAAAATGCGCTAACAATTTTAAATTTCAGACTCTCTTTACCCAAAATGAAGGCGAATTTTAGTATTTGATGGGCCAGTCTAGAGCGCGAAGCGCGTATAAAATATTGCAATGTTACCCTTTTTTGGCCCAAACCACTTGGTTAAAAAGGAACATGCACAGAGCAATTATTGCTTTACTGTTTCTTCTTTTAGGATTTTTAGGGAGATTTTAAAACCCAACAGTTTAAAATAATTGCTAACCTTAACCGCCACCAGGATTCGAACCCGCAACCGCAACCTCTCGCACTATATTCAAACTTCCTTAAAGATTGAGCTAAGGTTTACATTAACTAATTATTAAACGAATTTGGTACTCAATTATTTCGCATCGCATTCATAAACACACAAACAATGATACTTGTCAATGAACAGACGCATATAATCTGCGTGCCTACGCGTACGTAAGTGAGTTTACGTAAAGTGTTTTGGCCACTAATAAGGGATTCATTTAGCCGATTAAAAGATGAAACTCCGTTGTTTGGTGCATATGAATGAGGTTGATAACTGAATATGATTTTGTTGACGTTGTCAAATGAATTTACATCTTTATTTTTCATCATGATGCACTCTCACTTCGGAGCCATAATTTTTTTTAAATAAAAAATTCCCAGCACATTGATTTCATGTTCTTGGAAATCTCAGACAGAGACTCAGCAAACACAAAACGTTTTCGACATCATTCGCAAAAGGTTATAAAAGGTTGTCAGAAAACGTTTAAATGTCGGGATATATAAAGGGTACATTAATGGTATAAAACGTTTTCTTAACATTAAATAACATTTGTTGGTAATTTACTGCACAGCAAACACAAATGTTTTACAGAAAACATTTAAATGTCGGGTTATATAAAGGGTATAAAACGTTTGAATGACAATCCAAAAACATTTTTGAAAACTTGGTATAAGTCATTCTAAACAGAATGTTATTTTGGGGTTGAAAAATATTTTGCAAAAAATGTTTGCCCAAAATATTTACAATAACGTTTTTAAAATGTTTTCACGACCTTTATATAACCCGACATTTAAATGTTATTAAAACGTTTTGTTAAAAACATTTTAAGAACATTTATGTGTTTGCTGGGTGCAAATATTTTAACATAATGTTATGTAAGTGTTGACAAAATATTTGGCCAAAAATGTTTGCAAAAATAGTTTACAATGACATTTCGAAAACATTTCAGAAATATTGTTGTAGTGTGTTTTCATACAAAACGTTTTAAAACGATTTCATGACCTTTATATAACCCGACATTTTAATGTTATTACAACGTTTTTACCTAAACCAAAACCCAAAATATAACTTATTTAAAACGTTTTTAAACCGTTTTTGTGTTTGCTGGGGAGTAACCTCTGACACTATGCTTTTATGATTAATAAGAACACTTTTAGCAAGTATAAGCCCTACTTTTATAAACTTGTATCGGATTTGTTATGATTTCAGATTACTAAATACAAGACAAAAGCCAGATTTAGACGAATTTCGAAAGGAGCTTACAACTAGGATAGAATCCCCAAATGAGAAGACCGCGTTAGACCTACTGCTTAAAGCCGATTCTCCGATTCTGTCACACATTGGGTAAGTACTCCACGAAGTGTAAAAACATCCCACACCCAATACACCACCCCCACGTATTTGCCAGCCAACGGAGACTTTGTACCTTAATACCCAAACGCGGTGGGGCTTTTCTGCGCCTAACCGGGGACGTTGACCCATTTTACACAAATTATACATTTTTTTAACCTATCAACCGGGGACTAATTTGTATATCAACAATAGAGGACGCATTCCTAAATGCATTACTAGGATGTTTCAATGGAGGACGCATTCTTAAATACATTACTAGGGTGTTTTCAGTCAATTACACATATCAACTAAACGGGAACCGTCCCTGGTTGCAGTAAAGTTCACGCTTGGAATGTAAAGTTTCATTAAAACGTCTGCGTTTGCCGGCCAACACATACGCACAATATAACATGAAAAATTGTTAATCTTCTGAAATATCACAATGATATTGCTAAAGAGGTCAGCTGTAAAATAAAAACCATTTGGACTCCAAATCCAATTCAGTGAAAACTGATGAAGAAGCAATGAGTGGAGTTTTGGCAGTATCTTATTTTAAATGTAGGTATTAAGGTGGTACCTTTTCTTAGCAATGCTTACAGCCCATCTGCTTTTCATTGACGTTTGGAGCAGACTCCGCTGAATCAAATTGTTGTCGGCTTTATCACTCCTCCCACACAATGTGTCTTTCCAGCACTACAGTAAGCCAAAAAATGAAGGTACCAGTTGTGTTCACCCCTGTATATCCTAAATAAAGACAAGTATGTCAAAATTTAAACAAGTAGCCAATACCTGTACTCTTTCGCTCTGATGTAAGACCTTATTTGTTGAAATTGGTTGAGAATTAAAGAAACGGTGATCTAAAACCAAATGAAGAAACGAAATCAAAAGTTGTACTTTTGTGTTCTAATCAATGAAAGCATGACGCTAGTTTTAACGTGCTAATCAATGGAAGCACGGCGCTAGTTATCTTGTTCGCGAATGCTTTATGTACAAATCAATAGGGCTTGCAATGGCGCAAACTGCAACTTTATTATTATTATTAGTAGTGTTATTATTATTATTATTATTATTATTATTAATATTATTATTAATATTTATTATTTATTGATTTATTTATTATTTATTTATTTATTTATTTATTTATTTATTTATTTATTTATTTATTCATTTATTCATTTATTTATTTATTTATTTATTTATTTATTTATTTATTTATTTATTTATTTATTTATTTATTTATTATAGATTACCATCAAAGAGATTGCCTGGTGACAATGGTGAAACTCGTCGGATCGGAACATCACAACTAATGCCGGTTTACCTACTATTGCAAGACTTGCAAAATTTACAAAATTTACAAATGAGAGACCAAATTGCTGAGAATGAAAGAATTTTTAACAGCGGTGGAAAAAGAAGAAAGTAATAAGTGAACTGTCTGCATTATTGAAAAAATAATTATAATATTTGAAAGAATATCATATACGTAACTTAGTGCTTAAAGGAATGGTATTAAGGAATCGAATAGCAACGTTTGCACAGCATTTTTGTGGAACCTGAGAGCATACATATCGAATTGCAATAATTTTGATTTTCTGAAATTCGCGATATTACAAATTTTATGACAAAATATCTTTAAATTTATATTTTTGATATTTAGCAGTCCTCGAAGTAAACTTTATAAATCTAATGATATGTACTTAAAGTGTATGTAACTGGGACAAAAAGCCGACCATCAATTGAAAATTTTGACATTTCATATTGAAGATATATATTTTTTCCCAATCTATATCTTCAATCATGTCGATACGAAAGGCACAATTTTTATATGCTGGACGGCTTGTCATCCCAGCTACATACACTTTTGTAGCTAATGATATGTACTTAAAAGTACATATCATTAAGTACATATCATAAAAGATTTTTACAATTTACTTCGAGGACTGTTAAATTTCAAAAATATCAATTTTTTATCATTCGCCAAAAACATGTGTATTATATCGCGAATTTCAAAAATTCAAAATTATTTGATATCAGAAGAACATTCCTCGTATTCAAAATGCCATTCGATATGTCTGATGTGCTCTCATGTCCCACAAAAAATACGTGAAGACGTCGCTATCCGAGCCCTTAAAGGAATCAATTAATAGTGTTCAATCAAATCAACAAAACCTATTTGGCAATACGTCTTACCAAGGGAGGGGAAACTCCGGGGGAGGGGCACATCAAAAATTTTGGTGGGTATGTTTCCCCGGAATTTTGAGGTGGTGTGTCTTTGAGAGCTGACGGCGTACCGGTAAAAGGGGGTCTTTTGGAGCTGCATACAAGTAAAATAGGGACTTTTGGAGCTGTGAACAAAAATTAACCAAATATCATATATTGTATCAATATTGGTCAATTTAGAGCTTTTGGCAGCAAATTTGGTATCTTTGGAGCTAACAAGATTCTGCACACCACCGTATCAATCAAATTGTCATAATATGCGTAGGTTTAAATTTATAGCGGATTATATAAGTGAGGACATTCTTTTAGTGTTGTGTTAATTTTTGTTAATATGCAATTATTAGACTACCCTTATATAATGTTACCATGCAAAATCAGGCAATATATTTCAAATGCATAAATCTTAAACATTAACAAGACGACTCTATGAAAGAAGGAATAAATGTAGAATTTGATAGTGTACTTAGGCAAGGTATAATAATACTTAATCATCATTACAAAACATAAAAGCTTACCATATCATAGACTAGATTAAACTTGGCGTATTCGATCTTGTCGTTTACCGTAAAATTGAAACTTAAAACTACATCATTTTGTCTTACCTCTGAAGCACTAGTACTTAAGAAGCATTATTGAAAGGCGTATCATTTTACTACAAATGTCTATATATATGTCTATATATATTCGGAATCGATCAAAAGCAGCGAAACCATTGAAAATCAAAGTGTAAACTAAATTGAATTCAACATGCGCTTTATAACCCATCACATGAGTAGAAACATTGGGTTACTGAGAGCCGAAAATTAAACATGATCAGGTTATCTGGATAAATATCAGAAGATGATTAAGTTCGGATATTTTATATCACAATGGCTTATTCTATTCATTGAAGCATATTGCGCAAAAATACACTTCAAATTTCTATTTAAGCTGGTATACATATTGGGAAAAAAGCAGTAATGTCATTAAAGCCACAGTGTACGATTTCCGCTTACAGACACAACAAATTTGGCTAATTTAATTTAGGTATAAGTTGGGACATGTGTGCTTGCTTACTTGCTTATTTCGGGTGGTTTTCCCGAACGACGACAGCTTTCCATATCCTCCTGTCCTGCATCGCCGTTCCCAGGTCAGATGCTTCCACTCCTCTGTCTAGCTTGAGTACATTTACATATGTGAGGGGTGGTCTACCAGGGTTTCTTGTTCCATGTTTGGGTGTCCAGTTCATCTGTTTGGCGACATGTTCACACTTGTTCCTGAAGCAGTGCCCAGCGAAGCGTGTTCCTCCTTTCTCTGATATTCTCAGTTCTCTTTGTTGCTTAAGTGCTGCTTCCAATGGATGTTGCACACTGCCCTAAGCATTCTGGTGTAACAGCCGTCCAGCTCTTTAGTTAGGGCAGTGGCGACTCCCCCCCGTAAAAACCAAAAATTACGAAAATTTAACATTTTTGCGATAATTTTGCGCAGAATTTGTTGACCCCCCTAAAGGTCACTTTGTCCCCTCAATGCCCACATGGAAAAAAAAAATTCCCACTGACTTTGGGAGTTACGGTCCAGGGACATGTGTAAACTTTATGCCAAAAAATCAGCTTTGAAAAAAATTAACTAATTTCATATTCTAAGATCGTACATTGTGGTTATAAGCTTCTAGTGTGGTGTTAATGTTGAGAATAGAATAAAGAATTGTATTTAAATATATATAATATAGACCTTTCTAGAAATATTCTATATCTCTGTATTGGTTTCACTTTGTAGTAGTTTATAGTAGGTATAGCACTCCAAAATACACACAAGTTTCAACCTTCAGAAAACAAACAACAGAATTAAAGTCGGACAATTTAATGTCAATTTTAAGATGCTCTGAAATAGTCCAAGAACAAGCCAACAACAACAAATAACTCACCGTGACAAAAGTAGCACATTTCATGAATTTTTTAGAATGGTATTTGGATGAGTCACAAGTGAATTATCTATTTTTCTAGACTTTAGTAAAGAAAATAAATTTAAAAGGTATGTCTCTGAATAAAAAAAATAGTATCGACCAAATAATTATGCTATTTTAGCCATTTTAGCCAATCTGCAGGCAAAATGCAATGAAAGAGGGACAAATATCTCCCGTCAGGGGGAAATGAAACCATATATGGTGCAATAATGAGATTTGATACACCGTATAAATAAATACGAAGTTCCTTCATTTCATGACAAAAAACAATTCTCTACTCATGCATTTTCAATGGGCCAATTTTGATGTGTATAGCATCACGCGACCAAGTTTTTGACTGTGATTCCTCATATATTTCACTCGTTGGGGCTGTGCAAGGGCCTGTGCAATAGTTATGAGCGGGGGGGTAAATTTCCAAACGATTTACAAATGATCGCTCGTCCCCCCTCTCGACCTGCCAAAATGGCCGCCAAAATCAGAACAATTACCATAACTTGGTCCGTTGAAACAACGTTGATTCGACATCGATTTGACGATAACGTTCAAATCCGACCATCTTTTCAACCGCATATCGAAAGGTTTAGCTACAAAACGATTCCGTTATACACGCATCTATGCACAGTTTCCACCTTGATACACCTGAGCACACAAATTTGTCCAAGAAAAGTTAGCCTAGCAATGCCATGTCTCTACACAGTCTGTGTTTACACTACACGGTTGAGTGCATAGCATCATAAGAGCTGTGTGAGCTTCTAGTAAAAATATGGCATCTGTGATTGGTTTTTGTCAAAACCCCGAATGTTCCCTTCATCCAATTAGAACAGTTTTTATATCGAACAAAAGATAACACTTCCCGTTAAAAACTGATTTTTTCATTACGTCAACAAACGAAGCAAATCAATGTTTATAGCAAAGCAGTGGTACATCTGTTGAAAACGGACTATCTTTCTTAATATTTTTATTTATATTGTAACGATCAACCGGGGTTTTGACTTTTAAAACCTATATCTTGGTCAAAAATTGCGGTTGAATAGTCCGTTTTCAGAAATTTCAGAAATTCTTATTTCTTAATTTACATTAACTACGTACATACAGACGTCTTGTAATTGTATGAATGCATTAGTTCAGGTAAAATGCAATTGAGGAAAACACTTGGTCTTGACCACTCTGACATCGGAGACCATTATGATCTTGAGGCAAACGTGAGTGCCATGTGCGATACTTGCCTGATTTCTGTACACATATTAATCAACCCAACATGTTCAATAATGATTATGTTGTTAAATCTGTGTAAATTCGTGTTAACAAGAAACTTATAAGCATTATTACCCAATATTCAAGTTCTATTAATTATAATCCATCCAGATAAAAATTAAACTATATTGCAACTGTGAAAAAGTAATCACGTGCATCAAATTTAAGTATTCCTTTTAATAGCGGCAAACTCGGCTTACCATTTCAAACTACCTTAACTTACGCTACTTGAGGGTGCATACGATCTTAGGTACGTTTGCATGGTTTAGTGAAAACTTAAGTATGAGTACTATGCGTACAATCCCGTGGTACGTGGATTATGGCATGTTCAAATTGATCTGGGAAAAGTAGGAACATTGGATGGCATTCCAAAAAGGAGGACTAATAACGTGACTATTTTATTATTAACGACCTCATAAATGATGCAATACTACTAGGTATTACAACCAATACATGTACATAATGTTTCGCAAAAGAAATTATGGAGCTTTACCATGATGGTGAAAATAAATATACCACAGACTTGTATTAAAATCTCTGTCCTAATCCACATGAGATTTTCTGACAACTAGAAGAATAAAGCCCAGATGTAAAATGACAAATCTCTCGGAACTTGCTTAATTTGACCTGATGTCACCTATCTTCTTTATGGTTGTTAGCGATGTCAGCGCCCCCAATGGTATTAGTGTCAATCAGTACTTTAGCATAAGGGGTGTAAAAGCCTTTTAGAGTTAGGATTAGGATTAGGGCCTGTAGCTTACAGCTTGGATTACAATTTTGTACACAAATTAGTTGATATTGAATTCACTGGAGTCAGTATCACTTCTATTGTTGGCATTTCATGAATTCCTTATTCCCTGACAAATCTGAATAAAAGTTAATTGCCAATGTTTTCTGGAAGATATGTGGTTCTTATTTTGAAGTAAAACACGGGTAATGAATTAAAGCAAGCCCGCGACACTCCGGCGCTTGTTGGAAGACAGGAGTACAACAAACAGTAGTACATGTACAATTGTGATTTCCGCATATAATTATAGTTTTGAGAACGTAGATTCGACCAAAGTGTGTACTTCATTACAGAATTGCTACGATTAAAACCAGATCTAGGATGGGTTTAAACCATTACAAACCATGAAACCGAGAATGTTTTATTGGAATATGTTTTCTGTTATCGAGTGGTCATAAAATGCTCTGAGATTACGTAAACATGGTATTAAATGAGTAAATCAACCGAGGACTTCGTTAGAGACTTTGTTAAATAATTGCCACACAGTGTCATCGCCCCGATATCTTCATGGTAGAAATCGCCATGGTAGGTTGAATCCACAGCCACGCATGGCCATTTTATTCCGACCTTATGAGACGCATAATTAGCCAAGTGACCTGACAAAGGCTACTGACAATAGCCGGGGTAATTGATTTCTCGCTGTGTGAGTAAGCTTGTATACGACATTGCGGTCATTGGTCATACTGCCTCCACTTGAGTAGTGAGTGCAGCTATATAGCCCGCGCGCTGTAGTCCATACAGGACCAACGCAATATAAAATTAGAATTTTGGTCAGATTTTGAGTTCAAGATGCACGGCCTTTTCTCAAGACGCAAGCTAACGACTATCATATCTGTTCAACACGTATTTTCAAGTGTATGAGACCAGATCTGGTTTCTTGAGACGAAATCATTTACGGAGATATTCATCATTTTCTACCCGGTATCCGAAGATTTTCGTCTGATATCAAAATCGTGCATAGCAATTCACGTGTATCGATCCCGGTATTTATTTTAGTATCTCTGCTGCACCAAATAATTATTAGCCAGGTGATGTCGGTGTGTGCCAGAGCTTGTTTTATTTTTCATTGGAATGATTGACAGCGGTGGGCGGACTTATACTCTTTGTTTTGTGAGCGGTACAAAAATGTGATTCCCTGATAAATTAATAAATTAATAAATTAATAAATTAGAATTCGGACCGTCTCTTCCTCAGACCTCTATGTAGGACTCTATGGTCTCTTCTCATTACACGATCGTAGTAAGACTTGGCCGGCGACGACGCTTGCGAATTGCCTGTCTTCAACTGCGGTATAGCATTGTATAGGCAGTTTGTACAGAGTGTCGCTTCTCATTCTTTTTTTCTCGGATTAAACAGGTGATGAACATTTGTGACGTGGTTTTTCGAAAGGAGACACTTTTGGGCAGGATCATAAATGGAGAAGTAGCAAAAAATTTGCCCCGAGTGTTTTTTTTTCACAATTTGGGTTTGTTGGAACTTTGTGATGTTAACAATGTTTAAAATATTGTCTGGTAGTTTCAGATCGGAATATAACTGGCATCTTGGTTTTTTTTTTTGAGACATTTTTCAAGGTTATTCCTACTCTCAACATTGTCAATAATGTTTTTAAAGGTCGATATATCAATTTCCAATTTTATAATGCCACAACTTACGAACTCAATATCTTCGCTTAGGAATGTTCGATTTTATTAAAATCTCATAACATTAAAATGCCATTGCATACTTGTGCCCATAGAATATTTAATATTTGGCACCGATTTTAGCGTATTCGTTCTCCCCAAATTTCTTTCCAAAAAACAGGCATAATCTCAACTCACAACGCTTTCTTAACACTTAGGAGCGAAAAGTGAGAGGCAACAGTTTGATTTTAGTTTGTTTAGGAACGTGTTACCAATACACAGGATATTACGACTACATATTAACCTGGTTTCGTAGGAAGGTCAGGTACAGAACAAGAAGAGAAATCGCTTCATACTGTTGTCATGGTTGTGGTAACAGGCTGAGAAAGAACTTAACTTTAACCCTAAAATCCTCGCCTTTCTTGATTGTCTCGTTCACGTAGAGGAAGACCTTTCCCTGTCAGTATCTGTTTATCGAAAACAGACTCATACTGACCAGTATTTGCAGTTCGACTCAAACCATCCGCTAATCCAGAAACTCGGTGTGGTAAAGACTCTTTTCCATAGAGCGGAGACCATTGTCACCAAGGAATCCGAAAAGAAAGCGGAACAAGATCACCTGCGTAAAGCTCTCCACCATTGTGGCTTCAAGAACTGGGCAATTGATAAAGCCCTGAACTCAGGTGGAAAAGACGGTAAAGAGCCCACCAAACATTCCAGCAGTAATTCTGGTAGAACTGCAAGTGCTACAATCCCTTACCACGGTGATTTATCAGAGAAACTTAAGCGTATATTCAGAGAGTATAATATCACAACTCACTTTAAACCAGTCAATACCATACGCCAAGCCTTAGTCCACCCCAAGGACAAGCAACCCAAAGGCAGGCAGAGTGGACTTGTATATGGTATTCAGTGCGCGGAGAGTTTCAACTGTACTGACACTTATATTGGAGAAACATCTCAACCACTTAAGAACCGGCTACAGCAACATCAGCGCTCTAGTTCGGGCCCTGCAGAATCAGCGGTTTATACACACCTAAAAGCCAGCAAACACAAGGTGGACCTAGAGGACGTCAAAGTCCTCGACCGCGAAGCATGGTGGTACGAACGGGGAGTAAAAGAAGCCATCTGGGTGCGAGCAGAACAACCATCCCTCAACCGTGGTGGAGGCCTCAGAAACAACCTCTCACACACCTGGGACAGAACCATCAGACCTCTACCTCGCAGACGTCACAGGGTGACGTCATCGGATCTCAAGGTGTATAACATCACAACCCAGCTGAAGGTCAGTGGTACTGGCCACAACGTTGGTTGCTCCAAGGTACGTTAATCTGGTTGAATAGATTAAATTTATTCTCCCTTAACAGCAGGACAGTAAATCAGTTGTGAAAAGTTATTAGTAAATCACGATACAAACAACACGGCTATTTTAACGTTTACATTTCAATTCTAAACCTGATCCTATTATCCGCATTACGTTTTGTTACCTGGAGAGATTTGAATTTGATCATGTCTCACCTCCTTTTTCAACCAAATCGACGGTAATAACTCTTGTAGTGAGGGATCAACATTTAACCACAAATTGCCACAGGCAAACCTCACTTCCTGGGAACCAAATACCACCACACAAGTTCATTTTTATGTAACTCATTGACCCATTTGTGTTATATACTGCCTCTAGCTATAATGACATCCTTGTGATCTGGTCAACTCATTGACATATATGGATTTCAATTTTTGATCAATTCTCTCCAGGTAGTGAAACGTAAGCTAATTCTTGAATATCCTCGGCATGGTACAATCATCCCTCGATGGGATACCACTTCTGATGGGATACTTAGCATGGTATGTGACACAGGGATAAAACTAACCTTTAGAATTACATTTTACGTGGGCATCACTATACGCGTAGTACTATCAGAAAATACTGAAATTTGTCTCATATAGGCTAACTTGAGAGTAGCTGAACAAATACTGGGCTTGTTTGAATTCCATTTGAACAATAATATTTTAGATTGACATGATTTAGAGAAATCTGTATGTCTATAATAACCCAACGTTCTGAAAAGCAACAAGGGAATTGGAGGAATGAAGGGAAAGAAGTTTAGTTTAATGTTCTGCGATTGAGCTAAAAATATATCTCATAACATTGCATATTTGGTTTCTGTAGATTGTCAAATTGTTTACCTACTCTTTAAAACATTTATTCTTTATGAAGTGCTTGAATTATGTAACATTTTCCCCATGTTTATACATATAAATATTGATAAAGATATCTTATGTATAATGCAAGTCAAGTTTATGTATCATGTCTGGTACACAATACAAACAATAACCAAAACAACGGACTCGCATTTCTCTGGATGCTTAATCACCCCATCAATCACATTTGAAACAGAAATTTTGTAAATAATATCTCTCTAAATACAGGGTGTCCCAAAAGTAACTTAACATTGTAAACTGGCCATAACTTGCGTTGGGTTAATAGTGTTGTTACAAAAATTGTACAGTATGTAGATAATTCTTTTAGAAATGTTATGAGACCAAACATGCCTATGTGGTCATGACCATTTGTCATAAAATTAACGGATATCTACCGTACCGTAAAACCCACTTTTATAAACACAAAAATAAGTCTCGTCATTTGAGACGTGATACACGATATAACGTGTTATCGTTTTAAAATCTGTTTTACTCCCCTAAGTTTCTTTCAGATATTAGAAGATTAGATTCCCATAAAGACGAAACAGTACTCTTAAGTTGGGACCTATGTAAAATTTACATACATTTTCACCATCAATAGTGTGTTCATTTCCACTAAATTCAGAAAATATTTTGGCGTATATAAAATTGAAATAAATTTCTCTGCTTTCTAAACCACATAAACTGTAGCACCATTGGGTATCACGAATCGTCATATATGATGTACAGTTAATATTCAAATATTTTATATATATGATGCTTCAGTCTTTACACAAAAAATATTTCATTAAAAACCCTCCCACTCGGCTATTTTGAAAAGGTAATCAGGCTTCCTCAGCATGTTCAAGAAAACAGCATTAAAATGTTTTTTATTCTAGCAGCCTTTTAGAAATATATTTGAATGAAATAAAGATGAATGAATGAAATACTGGTGAATCGCGTACACTGCTGTACAATTTGGACATAAGTCGAGAAATTTGATTCGGTTGACTGCTTGCGAAGAATTGAACGATTAATACAATTCATTCCAAGTTTGATCAACGGTTTTCATATTCGCTCACCCCTTCGACGGGGTTTATGTTATTCATGCTTTCACTGAAGGTGAACAACCTGAATACATCTTTTGATTTGCCTTCACATTGATACTCAGTGGTTGAATTATAAGAAACTTAAGGGATCTAAAATGAGCGTTTATTGCGTTTCGACAGTATTTTTTGTGGGACATGAGAGCATCTCAGACCTATCGAATTGCATTCTGAATACGAAGCATGTCTTTCTGATATCAAATAATTTTCATTTTTTGACAATCACAATATAGGCCTAATACAAATTTTATGACAAATTATAAAATTTGATATTTTTCAAATTTTGATATATAACAGTCCTCGAAGTAAATTATATAAATCTAATGACATATTTTTAAAGTGTATGTAGCAGGAAGGAAAAATCGACATCAATTGAAAATTTTGACCTTTCATAACTTCAATACGAAAGGTCAAAATTTTCAAGTGACCGTCGGCTTTTCTTCCCACCTAAATACACTTTAAGTATAAATCATCAGATTTATAAAGTTTACTTCAAGTACTGTTAAATATCAAAAATATCAATTTTAATGATTTGCCATAAAATGTGTATTAAATTGCGAATTTCAAAAATCAAAATTATTTGATATCAGAATGACATTCTTCGTATTCAGAATGCAATTCTGATATGTCTGATGTGCTCTAATGTCCCACAATAAATACTGTCCAAACGTTCATACCCCAACCCTTAACATGAATTCCTGAAATTGGATAGCTATAACATTAACAGTTTTAATTCTGTATGCAAATTATAACCTTTTAAAAACCCAAGAAAGGCATGACTAAGTGATGAGCTTGTAGCCTCTAATTTTTTGATACTGTACAACATCATATTGAATGTTTTAAGTTTTTGTTTGAAGTTAAAACTTTTGTATTCATTATTAATGACAATATTTGTTGCTTTGAAGCAACAGTTTGTCCGAGAAAACTTTGATTTTTGCAAGTGGAAACTTCCCAGCTTTAATACTATAAGTTTTGCAATTATGTTATAGTATATCTTTCCAAAGAACATTTCAACCACGAATGGCAATGATCAAGTGCTTACAGCTTTACGTGTGATATTTGATATCATGCAACATTGATTGATTGATTTTATTTGGTTCCATAATACAAAATACATAAAAATATTATATTGCACAGTTTAAAATACATTACATAAATATAACACTTGACAAAATAAGAAATTAAAAGATATACAATGTGAAGATAAAAATACACTAGGAACCGGGATAACCCATAAAGCCAATGTTTCAGGCTTATTTCCAATGGGGTCCTTGAAAGAAAGATTTTGGCAAAAAAGGCAAGAGTATAAACAAAAGAAGAAAGAAAGCACACAATGGACAACAGACCCCACTGGAAATTAGCCATTACTGAAAAGTTTCCTGATTGCACTCTTGAAATGATTAAGATTGGGGATATTTTTGATGTCATAGGTCTGTCACACTACGACGGACTGGATCAACGTACATCACCGAATACAAAAATATTTTATTCGGTGGAAAAATCACCAGTCCGGCAGAAGATTCGGTGGGATTTTGGGTCCGATTCCCGTTCGTCGCTCTATGCGTTGTGGCCGCTAATAATCCTGCAGGCGTCTTATATCCGATCGTTGAACGTCCGACAAATGACCGGATTTGGGGGTCCGATTCCCGTTCGTTTCTCTATGCGTTGTGGCCGCTAATAATCCTGCAGGCGTCTTATTTTCGATCGTTCAACGTCCGACAAATGACCGGATTTGGGAGTCAACGTCCGACAAATGTCCGGATTTGGGGGTCCGATTCCCGTTCGTCTCTTATGCGTTGTGGCCGCTAATAATCCTGCAGGCGTTCAATCGTTCAACGTCCGACAAATGACCGGCGAATCCGTCGCATGTGGCACCAACAGGGACGTCCACCCTATCAGAAAAGTGGGGAGGAGAGGGTGTTTGAGAGGGTTTTTGACCCCTTAGAGGCAGTGACGTAGCAAGCACTTTTTCAGAGGGTGAACAAAGTGGGGAAAGACAACTTTTAAGGGGGAAAATTTTGACGAAAATGGTCAAATATTGGCTAATAAGTACAAAAGGGCTACAAATCTGATATATCAGGGCAACCAGCGTCCGGGGGCAATAGAGGTGAGAAACCTTTGGACAATGAAGGCCCAATTGGACTTGTCCATTTTTGAAAATGAAGGTCCAATTGAAGCCATTTGCATGGGGACTGTAGGGCCTATTTACATTATTAGGCCTAGGCCTATGTGTATAAATTTAGTTTTAAAAATGGAAAATTTGGAAAATTGTTTTTAGTGCATCATTTTTACACTATTATTGCCTTAAACAAAAAACAAAGAAGGCCCGATTTGAATTTGCAAAATTTAAAATGTTACACTGATCCACTGACACTTAGATATAAGACTTCAGACTCGTAATTTCAGGTAAAGCATGCATGGATTGATATGTTAAAGTCAGGAATAGACCTATAAGTCCGTCTTAAATACTGACTTTGGTGACAAAATATCACGGGCCCTGCATATGGACTGGCCGGCAGTAATTTTCACAGGCTTTTGGGCCAAGGAACCACATTTAAGCACTGTCTATAATAATCACAGGCCTATAGACCACTTGACATCACTGTTTATCAACAAAGGCGAGGGACTCGTCTATCGATATGCTCGAACGAGCCGCTACACTGTTCAATGGCTTTCCTGTACTATATGAAATGTGGCGGGCGATTTAAAATGCACGTGCCCTTAGCAGACTACGATGCGTACGCACACTGCAGGGCAAAGAACAATTGAAATTGCCATAATGCGCGCGCATACTGCCGGGCAATGACGTCAGATGCCAAGTGGTCTATACTTAGGCTAAACTAGTACTACTATCCTGGGCCTACTCAATAACGTATACAATTTAACCTTTTCCATGTTTCTCTTCTTTTTTCTTTCTTGTCAATCACTAAAACCTGGTAGGAATTTGATATTGCGTCCTCTACCCTTCAGAAAGTGCCCCTCCCTCAATACTACTTACATGCATAGGCCTACTACTAAATTACGTGCAATTTAACTTTTTCTCTTCTCTTCTCTCTTCAATTTTTCTCACTTTCTTTTCTTTTTTCTCTCCTTTCCCCTTTTTCTACTTGTCAGTCACTAAAGTACTGGGGGAAATATGATATTGCATCACACACCCTTCAGAAAGTCCCCCCCCCATGATCGATGCACATGTTCGCCATAGGCCTACATCCGGCACAAGCGCCTGCGAAACCTTGCAAACACCCGCGGTATATAAACGAAAGAATAACGAACAAACCCAGGGTATACAGAACAGTACGAACACACATCGGACAACTTCCGAACATGTGTATTCGAGCACACTCCGTTTCAAGTTTTGTGCATGCACAAAACTTGAAACGTATTGTCGACGGACTAAACAAACATCACCTAACACGAAACGCATTTGGCGGATAATAACAGGACATATGAAGAACATAAAACGAACATTGACGAACACTAACGGATTTGCTAAAATACCATCCGTTTCTTATACGGAAGACCGATCCGGTGTAGTGTGACACTAACACGGTCTGGATCAACGTACATCACCGAATGCAAAAATATGCTATCCGGTGGTAAAGGCCTCACAGGAACGTATTTGCAACGAACACGGGCCGAGTGCAACGAACAAAGAACGAACATGAACGAAAGGAGAGCGAACAAACTCCGGCAATATGCAGCACCATACGAACACACATCGGATAAATACCGAACATGTGTATTCGGTACACTCCGTTTCAAGTTTTGTGCATGCACAAACTTGCCGACGGACTTAACGAACATCACCTAACACGAAACGCATTTGGCGGATGATAGCAGGACATAAAAAGAACATAAAACGATCATTGACGAACACCAACGGATTTACTAAAATGCCATCCGTTTCTTGTACGGAAGACCTATTCGGTGTAGTGTGACAGACCTATCATTTGGAAGCATGTTCCAATCCCGAATTGCACTGTAATAAAAAGTAGTGCCAGCTGAACTTTTGATTTTAGGCACATGGAAATTAAAAAGCCGCCTTCTAGTATTATAGTTGTGAATTTCTGAGGTTTTGGTAAAAAACTGGCACAGGTAGGGGGCACTTGACCCATAATAAATTTTGTGCACATGACATAATTTTAAAAATTTTACTCGACACTCGGTTTGACCAATATGTGACCGGGGTTCTAGATGTAAAATATAGCGCACCATTTTATTTTGAGTGATTTGAAGTTTGTTTTTAAGCCGTTGACTGAGACCGGAATACCATGAAGAAGATGAATAATCAAAGTGGCATTGAATTAAAGCCGAACACAGAATTTTGCGACAGTTTTGGTTGAGACAGCTGCCATTGCGATACATAAATTTCATCCTGGAATTTGCCTTTTGAATAATATTGTTTGCAATTGCTTCCCCAGACACAGATTGGTCAATGTTGATACCCAGATATTTCACAGACTCCTGGCCTTTGATAATCTGGCCAGAGCATTCAACAGAAAAATTGTCAACATTTTTTATTTTCCTTTTGGATCCGAAGATAATACTTTCAGTCTTGCCGAGATGTAAAGACAATTTGCTGTCTACCAGCCAATTGCTGCAAGACTCAAGAACTTGGCCTAATTTTTGTGATATGACACTAGGATCTGTATGAGAAAAAAGGATTGTACTGTCGTCTGCATACAACATCAATTTACAGTCTGGGTCTATACTAATGATCATATCATTAATGTAACATAAAAATAAGAGTGGCCCCAGTATGCTACCCTGGGGCACACCACATGAAATATTAAGGGATTTAGAATTAGCATTGTTAATTTGAACTATTTGCTGCCTATTTGAGAGATATGAATGAAACCATTCAACAGATTCAACTCCCATTGCATTTAATTTCTCACATAAGATTTGATGGTTGACCGTGTCAAAAGCTTTTTGGAGATCAATCATGATCATGCCTGTATATAAACCACGGGAAGATTGAGTTTTGATATGGTCCATCAAATGAATGAGACAAGAATCTGTTGAAAACTTGATGTCAAAAAATCTTCCAATTGAACATAAATTGATTTTATAACGTTAACGTTTCAAAATATTCATTATGTTAACGTTAAAAGATTCATTATGTTAACGTTAAAAGATTCATTATGTTAACGTTAAAAGATTCATAACGTTAAAAGATTCATAATGTTAAAAGATTCATTATGTTAACGTTTCAAAAGATTTGAATTCTGCATTACTATTTCTTGGAAATATTTCAAAAACATTAATGTGTGGGAAATTTTTTAACTTTTTAGCCAGCTGGAATTCTTAATGCAACAATTCCTTATGCAATAATTAACATTAACGACAGGTACCGAGCATCATCTTACATGCAAGCTTTCATTTCTAATATCGTTCTTAAATTTAAACAAACCCTAATTAATTAAATGTTTTAGCAAGAATCAGATTGTTTAAGAAGAACAAAAATAATTTCACTGAACAAAATATAAAGCTCATTGACCAGTTAACCTAAATTTTGCCTCAATATGCTATGATGGAATATTTCTGTTCACACTATTGAATATTCATATGCCCTGTTATTATACAGAGCAAAAATTAATGGTTGCAGTTATTTTATTAAGTTATGGCTACTTTAATATTTGACATTTTGGACAATTTTGGTTAAATTCGGCCGAAAATTTTGACTTTTGGTATATTTATGGGTCCACTTCCAAAATCTCAGCGGCACGTCCCTACCAAAACCAAAACCAAGAGTACCCCCCCCCCCCGGGAAATCATCAATACGTGAGTAGATACAGATAGGCTACGTGCCCAGAACCAGCTGGGCAGGGACGATTTCATTTCACTGGCTCATCGACATAATAAAGAAACAAATACTATGAAATTAAGAGACCCATCTTGAATTGACTTCTTACGAATCTTATTTCCATTATAATGGCATCAGTTTATCCTCAATTTATGGCATTTTCTAAATGGCTATTTTTGTGCAAATTGCCCGATCATAAATGAATGAATGACAGCTATATCCTTGTGTTTGATCATAATAGAATGATATCATGTCATTTTTATATCATTATAATTATTATCATAGTCAGCAGAAATGGAGGGCATGCACATCCCACACATTTATTAATGATCCTGAAACACAACATGTAACGAAGTTAAGGCTTCCAAGAGTTAGCTCCTTGAAATCCGTAAGTACGTTGAAATAAAATGTGCATCAAAGTCAGCAAAATAAGCCCAATTGTGTTAACTTCCAGAAAAACGGGTTAAAAAATGATTGTAATACAAAAACAAATGACACGTATAACATTTTGGGTGTAAATTTCAATTTTGGGGTTCACTGAAAACGTGATTTATCATGAGGTGCGTTCTATCAGATATTTATAGATCATCGTTTGTTTTCCCAGTGGGCACACCCGACGTTGAAATCACGTTGAAATCAGGTTGACGTTTCGACGTTGAAATCACGTTGTATTTGCAAATCGACCCTAACCTGATTTCAACCCGATTTCAACGTTGATTCAACGTCGAAATTTCAACCTAATTTCAACCTGAATCCCACGTTGTATTGACGTCGAAATTTCAACCTAATTTCAACCTGAATTCAATCCGATTTTAACCTGATATTTATTTAAATAATTATAATTATTATAGGACTATAGTAATATATTTATACGTACCCGTGTAGAACCTCACCGCTGCGGTCCGTCTGGGAGAATATTATCATGAATTCATGATTATAGGCTAGGCCTGGTATCGCCCCTGGGTAACTGGTATCGCCGTCGTTGTCGGTGCAGAGGGCCGGTGCAGTCGGCACACATACGCGGCATGCAACCGGGTGTGGAGTCGTGGTGAGCCGCGCGCAGTGGTCACGCCGTCGTTGTCGGTGCAGAGGGACGGTACAGTCGGCATCCATACGCGGGATGCAACCGGGTGTGGAGTCGTGGTGAGCTGCGCAGTGGTCACGCCTCGTTGTCGGTGCAGAGGGCTGGTGCAGTCGGCATCCATACGCGGGAGTCAAACGGGTATGGAGTCGGAGGGGCGGTCATGTTTTTGATCAAAAATCACATTTTTGACGAAAAATCACAATTTTGACCAAAAATCACATTTTTGACCAAAAATCACATTTTTGACCAAAAATCACATTTTTGACCGAAAATCACATTTTGGACCAAAAATCATATTTTTGACCAAAATCACTTTTTTGACCATTACATTTTTGACTAAAAATTACATTTTTGACCAAGATTCACATTTTTGACCATTAATCACATTTTTGACCCCTGACCAAAATAACATATTTTGAAATAAAAACACATTTTTGACCAAAAATCACATAATTTATGACCAAAAATCACATTATTACCTAAAACACATTTTGTCAAAAATCTAATTTTTGACCAAAAATCACATTTTTGTTTCAAGATGGCCACCACTGAGTAAACATGCAACTTTTTGGAATCTTCTTGGTATCCGATTTTCCTAATTTCTCACCTTTTCATATCAGTTTATCGTAATAGCCTCAATTTGATGATTTGACCTATTTTTACCCTTCAAATCCTAAATAGCTTTCCATAGATTTTAGGTGCAAAGTAAGCGTCGCGTTTTAGGCCATAAGTCGAGTTACCTTGAACTTTGACATTTATATATCATCATCATATCAATTTTTCAACGTCGTCGTAGAGCCTTCAAGTTGAGTTGCCAAGCAAACACAAAACGTTTTACAGATAACGTGTTATTGTCGGTTTATATAAAGGTATAAAACGTTTTAATAACGTTCTAAAAACACTTTTGAAAAATAGATGCACGATTTTAACATAATGTTATTTAAGAGTTGACAAAGCATTTTGTTTACCTTTATAATGCGAGTAATACAGCAATAAAGACTAAACAATTCTGGTTTATTTTTTCAAGATGTGCCGCCATTTTTAAAATGGCCGCTGCCTTAACAACTGCCTGAAAACAACAACAACAAACACATGTACATATACAGGACACCTCTTTCACCTATTATTGGTATAAAAGCAACCATGCAGAAATATTATAGTGCTCTAGCTGTAGAACAATTATTTTGGATATGAGGTAATCCATTATTTTTTTCAAGATGGTATAGCCAATTTCATAGTGGCTGCCGCCTTTATTTTTAGCTGGAAAACGCACACAAAAAAACTGCATATTTATGTTCTAAAGATTCAAAACAATTTTTGAATAATTAAAAATATGGGTTAAAAAGGAAAAAAATTGGGATATTTTAAGGTCCTTATTCAAAAAAAATTCTGTCTTTAGAACATAGATATGCGATTTCAATAGATTTTGAAATTCAGTGTAAGTTGTTATGATTTCATATTATAAAACATATTATCATACACATCGCAAATCCAAAATAAAATCAGCTCCGTCCTTTTGATTTTCAAGTTACTTTACATGTGTCATACTTTGATACAATTTGTATCAAAACGCATCCTAAACACTTATACCCCGTCTTCAACACTCTAAATGCTAACGTTTAGCTATTAAAGCGACATGTTTAGATAAGTAACAACATCATAGGACTTCTTATGATGACGATGTGTGTCACACATCGACAATTCAAGGTTACTTGGATATTTGTGCTGAAAGTCAGTTTAAACTTTTAGAAATTAGATATGTAAGGGAGTGTTCATAAATACTCTGGTGGGGGGCTGGAAAATATGTAGGGGGTCAAAAATTTTAGGAGTTCTGAATAGGGGGGTTAAAAAGTTTTGGGTGTATGAACAGGGGGGTTAAAAAGTTTTTCGGCATGTAGAGGGGGGGGGGGAGGGTGTAAAAAAAATTTCTCGCTGCGCGCGCAAATGTTCCCGTATTAATCCAGAACAAAAGTACATTTGATCCAGTGTTAAAAATTGTCGTCTATAACTTAATTTTGAGGTTTGTGTCAGTTCTTTCTGGTCAGCTCTTTAAATCACTAAAAGCTGCATATCTTTAATTTGCTCTTCTTTAGTGTTGACAATTTTTACAATAATGTTTCATGTAGTACAGATTATTCATTTATTATCACTAATATATACAACTAAATCATGTTGCATTACAATTATAGGCGGAGGAAGCTTGGAGAAACGGGGTACACGTCCTCCCCTCTAATTTTTTTCCATGGGGGGACATCCCCTAAAAATCCTTAAAGAAGAAAAAATAAAGCAATAATAATAATAATTGCCATGTGCAACTTTTTTTAGCACATCGAAAAGCACCATGTTTTGGGCCCAAATAGGGTAAAATTGCAAAATTTTGAGCTATGCGAACTGGCCCATCAATTTAAGAGCAAAACACACCATTTCGGCAGTAGTGTAGACAGGGGCGGAAGGGCCCTGACAAAAAATGAAAGAGAAAAGTGCCCTCTGACAAAAAAGGAGATTAGCATGGACAAATGAAAATTATACGATGCAACAAGCAATGCAATGCTATAGGGCCTAGACAATATTCCATATAAATTCAACCCGATCATGGGCCAAAATAGTGTAAAATACAAAATGTTTCCACGCTGTGTGCCCACATTGTCACAATAAAGGCATTTTCATCCCATCATGGGCGAAATACACAATTTTTGCACGCGTATTATCCCAATAAAGCCTTTTTGAAGCTCAAATACATGTACAGTCTCTCTAAAAACAAAACCGGTATATGTATATTGCAACTGCAATTTATTTTCTCATCTGTGTCCCCGAAATTTTATTCACCCCCGACCAAGAAAACTTGCTACGCCCCTGTATTTTGGGCTAAAATACATAGGCGTAGTAAACATAAAGGCGTAGATCCTGGGGATGGCACATTCAACCATCTCCCCAATGTTGACGCTTGTATGTGTTTCTGACCAAATTAAGCTCATATTTGGCCATTTTAGCCCCCAAAGTACAAATTTTTGCGCTTCGCGCCTATGTTATCCACTTTACATCAAATTTCATTCGTTTAGCTTCCACATTTCCACATCAATGACATGCGTACAATTTTATTGCACTTGAATACAAATTTTAATACCATTAATGCCATTTGAATGGTAGTAGAATTGAATTAGTAGAATGGTACATTATGATGGGGGGGGGGGGGTGCAAATAGGTTTGAGCCTATATGAGGGGGGGGGGTCAAAAAAGTTTTAGGTCCATTAAGAGGGGGGGGACAAAAAAGTTTTGGGTTCGCGAAGAGGGGGGTTAAAAATTTTCGACATGAAAAAAAAAAAATTCCAGCCCCCCCCCACCAAAGTATTTATGAACACTCCCTAAGCTTTTTATTTGTGATGTTTAGGAGTTGGTGTTGCCAAAAATACCAATCGTTTCGTGAAAATGTGGAAAACAATATTTTCTTTTATTCCTAAGCACTTTAATGAGTCTCCGGCAATCATAATATCATGCCTTATAAATTTTAGAAAGATAATAATCAAGCCCGAATCACATGGTCGCCATGAGTTTGTTTTAGATAAAACCACGTGATTCGTGCTTGATAATTATTTTTCTTACATAGGGCATATTGTTGTGATAGGCGGAGCCTTCCTTTAAAAAGTGTGTATTTGTTTAAAAAGTGTTACGAGCTGGACATTTAGAACCTAAACACATTAGATTTGTGATGGTTCTCAAAAGAACTCGTTAATTTTCAAGAAGTATTTTATGTTAAAGTGTGAGGGTTATCCATAGGCCTATGTACTAGGAGGACACTTTAGAACTTGACCCTTTTGGAACCTTTAATAATGTACTGGATGCAACGTGCCCATTATACTTAACTAGATTTCGCGGTTCTCGGTTCGGGCGCTTCTCGTGATAGGCCTATTTCTAATTACCCAAACCCGTTACCCATATACCTGCCCTGACTTTTTAAACTACTATGAAATGCATCTCTCAATGATCAAGACCCAACTTTACACAACTTAATCAACTCTGTTTGTTTTTATAGGTGTGATGCTTACTTCGGTAGTTCGGTAGGCCTACCCATAATCTGAAACCCATCATTCGCCTCTTCCAAGCCCTGCCCTGTTACCACATTTAGAGAAACCGAAATTAGTATCTGGACGTGGATATACCCAGCAAACACAAAAACGTTTTAAAAATGTTTTAAATAAGTTATATTTTGGCTTTTGGTTTAAGTGAAAACGTTTTAATAACATTAAAATGTCGGGTTATATAAAGGTCATGATAACGTTTAAAACGTTTTGTATGAAAACACACTACAGCAATATTTTTGTCAATACTTAAATAACATTATGTTAAAATATTTGAACCCAGCAAACACAGAAATGTTCTTGTTGAAAAAAAACACATTTTAATAACATTTAAATGTCGGGTTACATGAAGGTCATAAAAACGTTTGAAAACGTTATTGCAAATATTTTGGGGAAAAATTTTTCCCAAAATAAGATTCTGTTTAGAATGTTTTGTATCAAGTTTTCAAGAATGTTTTTGGAATGTTATCAAAACGTTTTTATACCCTTTATATAACCCGACATTTAGGCCCTACACGTTTTCTGTAAAACATTTTTGTTTGCTGAGCAGTAGATTATCAAAATTTTTTAAGGTTATGAAACCGTTTTATACTCTTAATATTCCTTTTATATATACCGACATTTAAACGTTTTCTGACAACCTTTTGCGAATGATGTCGAAAACGTTTTGTGTTTGCTGGGTAGGGCGTTACTAAAGTAATGAAATCAATCGCGAGAAACGTGAACGCAAAAACGGTTCATATGCCTTCCGGAAATAGTCATGTTCTGCTGAAATAGGCCTATAATTATTGGTCCGATGAGATGCACGTGTTTGGTGTGTGCACGTGTTCGGTATTGAAATATGTGTTGAAAATAAGGCCTATAATTATTGGTCCGATGAGATGCACCTGTTAGTCACACTGCTTTTCCGATGCGCGTACTGTACTCCGCGCACACTCCTGTTGATACTCCGCGATAGCGCACATAGACATGGGATAGCGCACCGCGAGCACGCATCGCGTGAACGCGAACCGCGCTGACGCGAACGCGATAGCGAGCGGACAGAGGGACGGACGGACACGCCGTAATTAGTATTAAGATGAAGTAAAAATCCTGAGTAAAAATGTCAAGTTTTTCTTCTTTTCACGTTACAACTAACTTAAAACTTCTGATACCATGTAAGGTATCTTTAACATAATTATGGTTTCTAAGTCCTGACTTTTGATACACTAACATATAACTAAACTGGAAATTGTTGATAGATTATATAACTGAATACTTCTATTTTTCTCATGGAAGAACTTCACAGAACTTTCTTAGACTGATATACAGATAGTGTGATCAATAGCTTTGGAATTGTTCTGCGTTTGCTTCTGCTTCTGCTTTGATACTCCTCAACGCTACATTTGTAACCAGACGAGGAGAACCTAGAGTTAATGAGTGTATTTTTGAAGTACAGTCAACAGTACCGGGGTGATCCCCTGCAATCCACCCTTCAATGTATTTAAAGGATCCTTGTGCTCAGTTTTAGCTGAAGGAGATAAGCATAAAAAACGTCAACCCTACCAGTAGGCTTATATCGCATTGATGTCATCAATACCAATATTACTTGAAGAAAATCTAGACCAGAATCTGTATTTGCTTGCTTAGTTGTTCAACTTGTTTCTTTCTATGTCAAGACACATATCAAGGCAATAACATCTGTTATCATGAAGCTGATGGGTTTGCACATTTTTGACCAAAAATCACATTTTTGACCAGTTGGTCCGTTTCACAGTTCCTGGAATGTGAGGCGTGAGTACATTCCATCTGCGGGCTATATGGAATGAATGATGACTAACAACTTGAGTTAGATCTGATGTACGTGGCAGCAACTGCTTTACGATGGACCCAAAGACAGAATTTGAAGGAGGGTCGATCTGTGATGTGAATGACCCGCCTCTGGACTGTATCTAGCTTTATTCAGTGTCGGAGTTATTCCATGTCATGCCGTGTCAGTTTACTCCATCTTTGATTTGACCATGCTCTTGTATTAAAATTATGGCTCTCTCAATTGGCCAGTTCATCCAAAATCTTTGGCTGCATCTAAACTTTTTTTTGATGCTTTATACATTGTACATTGTCATGGACTATAGTCTATTGCATGGCCAATCTTGTTTTGATTTCATTGTCACGTGGCACAACAACACGTCAGCTGTAACGACAAAAATAACAATTTCGGGATTATCATTTGAAAATACATTTCCATAATTTACACATACAGAAACATTATATTTGACATAGACATGCAGTACGATTAATATGCTTAGCCTTAATGTAAGATAGTTACTCCTGACTGTTTAGGGTCATTCTGCTGAACAATTCTTAGGGCCATTATTCGGACCAAAAGAGGGAAATTGTAAAATATTTTTACTCTAGTTTCTTTACATGTTTAAACTAGAGCGATTACCGTACCATAGCTGAACAATGGGGCTTTGGCAGTATATTGTGGTACATGTATATATCAACCCTTTATGACCCCTTAATGACCTTAAATGAATTTATATTTATATTTTTTGGCATATAGCATGAGATTATATTTTATATTTATAAAAATATTTTAAACATGTTTAGAATGTCATAAGGATCATTGCATTTAAATATCAGCTCAATTGGAGCATTTTTGAAAACATGACCTTTGACCCCCTTTATGACCTTAAATGAATATTAAATTATTTTAAACATGTTTAGAATGTCAGAATGATCATTGCATTTAAATTTCAGCTCAATTGGAGCATTTTCGGTTCAAATGACCTTTTTTGACCCCTGTGACTCCTTTATGACCTCTGATGTTAGGAAATATTTTTATTATATTCTTTACTCCTTCCTCTTTCATTTGACATCACTGGGGGTTCATGATTTGATTCATACCTTCGTGGCATTTAAAGTTATGTCCATTTCAGACCAAAAGGTTAGTTAGTAACCGAGTAACATACACTGTTATAGGCTGATACCATTTCATGGTTCAGCAAAAAGCAAAAACAAAAACTGAGTTCGCTGAGCTGATTTAGGCTTTATACATTGAATGGTAAGACAGACTAATCAAAGAAAAATTCCAAACGTCTTTAGTTTCGGAACCGGGGTGCAAGAAAGAAAGAAAAAGAACTGACCAAAAACACTAGTACAATGACCTAGCACATGAGCATGACTAGACCTGTAGTCTAGGGGTTCACCTATGCTCCCAGCAGTACAATCCAAGCTAGACCTTGCTGCACGATATGACTAGTCTAGGGCTAGGCCTAGGGCCTAAGTTTGTTAATTATAAAATAAACATTTGCCACCCCCCTTAAATGCCAAAGGCCCAAAAAGTCTTCTTTTTAACCCCAAAAGTCCCCTTTTAACCACAAAAATCTCCCTTTTAACCCCTGAAGTCCCATTTGCGAGCGCATGCTTTCTTGGTCCAAAATGTCCAAATCCGCCCAGTCCAAAAAGGTCAAAATTTTGAAGAAAAAAAAAAGGTCCACTTTTTCAAAATCAGCACCCCCTCCCCAAATAAATGGGGCCTGATTTCCCCAGCAAATATTCCAAACTGGCATGACTGGGTCTTCTACAAAGTACAAGTCATGTCACAAGCATGTCAACTTCAAAGCACTGTTTCGTGTTTCTCGAATGGTGCATTCATGATTGTATATACAGCATGCATGTCATGTGCAGCAGGCATGTAATTTTTCAACTGCTCAGTAAGCTTAACTATTTTAACATATCCTGATGATACAAAATGGAAAACCAAGTTGAAATATACATCCAGCAATGTGTCCAAAGGTCAAGTAGACCTTTAAAGAAAATTTAAATGTTTACTAACCTGTTTTATTTGCAAATTTAGGCCTCAAGTTTATGTACGTCATACGTACGCGTGCAACTCCTTTTGCTTGCTGCTGTACATTGGGCAATATCCACTCTGGAAAAGTGTTGGGCGAAAGCGATATCGCACTACTACAATTTTAATCCAAAAATATAATTTTCGAATGTCCAAACATTTATGGTGGATCTAGGATTAAAAACCTGTTTTTTAAGGTCAAAATGCGAATATCCAAAATTTGAAATTGTTTTTCAACATGTTTCAGATATAGGCCTAGGCCGACTAGCCCTGAGACAAGATGATCCAGATCCAGATCCTACATCAAGTTCAAACAAACGGACACATTCAAGGCATTTGTCATTGGCTGATGCGCCATCCCGCTCGCGGCAGTGGCATAAGTTTTGCACTCGCGCGTGCGTAGGCCTACCTGTAAACACTTGCGAATTCGCATGCGTACCCGTAATAACTTTCGCGTACCCATAAATACTTGCGAACTCGCATGCGTAGGCCTACCCGTAATAACTTTCGCGTACCCATAAACACTTGCGAACGCGCATGCGTACTCGAAAACACTTGAAAACTCGACTGCGTAAGGCAATGTCTTGTGCACGCACGCGCGTGCGTTCCCGCAATAACTTTCGAACACAAGTGCGTACCCATAAACACTTGCGCATGCGCTTGCGTATTTGCAAACACTTGCGAACGTGCATGCGTACGCATAAACACTTGAGAACGAGTGCATACACGTAAAACTTGCGAACGTGCGTGCGTACTCGCAAACACTTGGGAACGGGCATGCGTACCCGCAATAACCTGCGCACGCACGCGAGTACTCATAAACGCTTGCAAACTCGCGTGCCTACCTGCAATATCTTGCCCGCGCGCATGCGTGCACATAAACACTTGCGAACGTGCGTTTGTACTTGCAAACACTTGTGTATGCACATGTGTAGGCCCTACTTGCAAAACTTGCGAACGCGCGTGCGCACCCGCAATAACTTGCAAACACATGTGCGTACCCATAAAGACTTGAACATGTAGGCCTACATGCGTACCCATAAAGACTTGCGCACGCGCGTGCGTATTCGCATATACTTGTGAATGTGTGTACCGGCAATGTACGCAATCGTACCCATGAACACTTGTAAACATCAGTGCGTACTCGCAAACATTTGCGAACGCATGTGTGTACCGGCGAGTTAACACTTGTGCACGCGTGTAGGCCTACGTACCGTACCCACCCACAATATCGCACCTACTGACGCCGGCGATACCCGGGCAATACCCCGGGGCGACATCACATAATCGGGTTAGTAAAATAGAAGATATGCGAAGTTCCAATAGGCCTATTAGGGACCACTCACAAACACTTGTGGGGGGGGGGGGGATGCAAAAAAAATCATCGCGAAAGTTTTTCGCCCCCCTTTCAGTTCTCAAAAATTCAGGGCCGCCCTTTTGATATGAAAATTATGAGTCAATCCCATAGAAAATCATATAAACTCAATTTTCCTGGGAAAATTTTAGTCATTTTTTCAAGGCCCCTGCCGTACCCATAAGAGGGTCAGAACTAAAGCCCCACCCCACCCTTTTGCATCAACCCCCCCCACAAGTGTTCACAAGTGTTCACCATGTTGTAGGAATTCCCATAATTATCAACATCAGCCCGCCAATTGAGCGGCGACGGGGCCGTATAGCATGCCCCGTACCACCCGGTGTTTTCGGGTAAATCATTGGAGGTAGTGCACGCCGCGCGCCACTTGAAAGAAAACGGAAGTCCGGTTTAAATCGTTAGATCATGCGGCCTGGATATATAAAATGAAATTTGGGTAAAATTTTAATGCTCTCGACCTTTAAACATGTTAATATACTAGGCATAGGCATATTTCGTCCTAATAATATTTTATGTAAGGTCATTAAGTTGTGCATTGAAACATTGGTTGAAATCAGGTTGAAATTTCAACGTTGTATCAACGTTGAAGTTTCAACCTGATTTCAACCTCCTTAATTTTTGCATTGAAAGTTGGTTCAAACATGGTTGAAATCAGGTTGAAATTTCAACGTTGTATCGACGTTGAAATTTCAACCTGATTTCAACCAATCTCTAGGTTGAAATCGGGTTGAAATCAGGTTAGGTTAGATTTCGACGTTGTATCAACGTTGATACAACGTCGAAATCCTAACCTGTGCCCACTGGGTTGTTATTGTTGTTGTTGTTTCCTGTTTTCAATTTTGAATAGACAATTACGTTTGTATTAATTTTGATCATGTTGATGAATAAGTTTTATCCATTTGTATTTATCCCGGGGCATGTAGGGCGGTTTAAACCCATATCATCATCATCATCATCAGCCGTATTCAGCCCACTGCAGGGCGAACGCCTCCCCAAGTTGGCACCAAAGTTTCCTGTCATTTGCTTTTGCCATCCACCTGATCCCTATGAAACTTGCGATCTCATCCCTCCATCTGACTTTCTGTCTGCCTTGGTGTCTTGAGCCCAGCCAAGGCCTCCATTCTGTGACATTCTTTGTCCATCTATTATCTGTTGATCTTGCAAGATGGCCAGCCCAATGCCACTTCTTCATCTTTATTGTGTGGATTATGTCTGTAACTTCTGTTTGGCTCCTGTTCCATGCCACTGTTTTCCTGTCCCTTTTGGTGTAGCCCAGCATACATCTTTCCATGCTGTGCTGTGCAGTTTTCAGTTTTTGCTCCATCCTCTTGGTAAGTGACCATGTTTCAGCTCCATAGGTCATGGCTGGTAGTACACATTGGTTGAAAACCTTTCGTTTCAGACAAGTTGGCATCTTACTTCTCATGATGTCATTGAGCTTGCCAAATGCACACCAACCAGCCCTAGTCCTCCTCTTTACTTCATCCATGTGATTGTGAATCATGTTGATTAGTTGTCCTAAGTACACATATTGGTCCACCTTTTCTATTTCTGTGTTCCCTACCATGACCAGCTGTTCTGTGGCGAACTGATTGAACATGACTGTTGTCTTTTTCATGTTTATCTTTAGTCCCACTTGATTGCTTCTCTGGTTGAGATCATTGATCATTTCTCTTAGGTCTTTAGCATTGTCTGTTATTATGACTATGTCATCTGCGAAGCGAAGGTGACTCAGGTTGCCTCCTAATGCCCTTACTTTCCCAGTCTAGGTGACGTATAATTTCTTGAAGTGCCGCATTAAACAGTTTAGGTGAAATGGTATCACCTTGTCGCACCCCTCGTTAGATAGATATCTTATCACTGTCCTTGTGGAGGCGGATTGTTGAAGTGCCCTTGCTGTAGATAGTATCTATTATCTGGATGTATCCAGGATGGACGCCTTGCTGTTTGAGGGCGGTGATGACTGCCTGGATCTCAATGCTATCAAAAGCTTTTTCGTAGTCAATGAATCCAAGGCATAGTGGCTGTCTGTATTCACCCATCTTTTCAACAATTTGGTTGATGACATGAAGGTGATCCATGGTTGAATAACCGCTCCGGAACCCCGCCTGTTCACTGGGTTGGTTGAAGTCAAGGATGTTGGTAATCCGATTTGTAAGAACTTTGGTGAAAAGTTTCTATGTGTTTGAGAGTAAGTTGATTGGTCTGTAGTTCTTCAAGTCTTTGATGTCCCCTTTCTTGTGGATGAGAATTATAAGGGCATTATTCCAACTGTCCGGTGTCTGGTTAGTCTGGATACATAGTGTGAATAGCTTTGCAAGCTCTGCCTTTACTGCGCTGCCTCCATCCTTGAGAATGTCGACTAGCACTCCATCTTCTCCTGGTGCTTTACCTCTTTTCATGTCATTGAGACATTTGTCAACTTCATCCTCTCCAATTGGTGGTATATTCTCTTCTGCACTTCCAACGTCTATAATTGGTGGGGTTATTTGGACTTTGCTGGAGTAGAGATCTTGGTAGAACTCTTCTACCCGCTTGATGACTAATTCTCTGTCTGAGATTATGTTTCCGTCTTCCCCCTTCAGTGCTATTATTTGAGATTTTCCAGTGGCAAGTCCTTGCTTTGTTTTCTTGTAGCTTTTGTTCAAGAGTTTTCTGAATCATCTTTGTGTTGTGTGCTCGGATTTCATTTGTCATTCGCTTCCTTATGGTTTTGCATAATTCTGTATACTCGATATGTTGGATTCCAATCGTGTTCTTCATTTCCCGTCTCTTTTTCATCATTTCAAAAGTTTCCTTTGAAATCTTGTCTATCTTCTGTGGGTCTTTTTTTCTTTTTTAAACCCATATATGGAAAGGTTTCTATACAAAAACGATTCTCTTATAACCATCATGCGTACAGTTTCCACCTCGATACACCTGTGCACACATTTTTCTCCAAGAGCTTCCAAGCAGAGAACAACAAGCAGTGAATGTCTCCACCACAGTCTTTGATTACACTACACGGTTGAGTGCATAGCAATGTGAGAGCTGTGGAGCTTCTAGCTGAAAAATGGTTTTGATTGGTTTTTGTCGAAACCTCAAGTGTTTCCTTCATCCAATCATAATTTTTTTTATATCAAACGAAAGATTACACTTCCCCCTAAAACACTTTCTAGGTCAACAGATAACGCAATTCAATGTTATAGCAAGGCTAATGTGGTAACTCTGTTGCAAACTACCTATCCAAGCACATTTTTTGACCAAAATGTAGCATTTTTGACCAAAATGTAGGTTTTAAAAGTCAAAACCTCAAGTGTTCCTTACAATACTTGTCAAATTTTATGTCATTAAATGAAAAAGCACACTTATAATTATTGTCCATACACTAGAGTCACTAGAATGAGCAATGGCCAATTCTCTTTAAAGTGCAAATCTTGTGCAAAAAGTTACTATTTTCGCCTGTTTTGTCATATGAGTTGTAAATTCAATGAACTATTATATGACTTTGCTAAAAGAGCGCTTACAAATTGATATGCTTTTAAGCATCGCTGTCACCCAAAGACCCCAATATTTGAACACATGCTCTGTCACCCCAGGTCACCCAAAGACCACTTACTCAAAAGCTTTTGTTTTTATTTGCATCAGCAACCTTATTTATTACTGATTTTGTTACTTAGTTTTAAAAAACACGTAAAAAAGCCGTTTGAAGCCATTTGGGACTACAAATTCAATGTTCGAGGCTTCTGTTTTCGTTCTCCTCCAAATATCCCATTTAAAAAAAACGGTCATGTTCTCACCCAATGTCCCCTAATTTAGGTCCACACGGTCCGTCACTCACCCAAAGACCTCATATTAACCTTGAGCTCTCGCCTAAAATGATGCTCTCAACCAAATACATATTGTTTAGATTTTGCTCTCACCGAATTTGACTGAAAGAATAAGCTAGCCCTACAACAATATCCATTTTATATTGAAGTGTCGCACCCACTGGATATAATATTTATATTCATTATTGCTAAATGCTCTATATATGATGGGTTACCCGTACGTGTACTACGTGAGTTATCAATGGCGATAGGGTGAATGAGGCCATCAACCTGAAGTACCATGCAACAAGTCACATTTTATATATGTGATGCGATCAAGCAAAATCAGTCGGAACTCGGAGATAGTAAAAAGCATTTACAAATCTGGATTTTGCAGAAAACCCCATTGAAATTGAACACCAGTTCCAAAGATTTGAGCAATTAAAGAGTTTCCAAAACAACAGGAAACAAAGGGAAATATTTCCTTTGTATGGCTATATCTTGAAATCAGTATTTCCAAGTTCCGACTGATTTTGCTTGATCGCATCACATATTATTTAGTTCTCTTTCATTTCATCTCTGAGCCAGGTAAGTTGGACAGTGTACACATTTTCAACACACCCCTAAACAGGTTTGCACTACCACCAGATAACCTTACTTCGCAAGAATCTCTGTACAAACGTTTTAAAGTTGAAAAAAATACACCCTCTGAGGATTTAACTCAATTTAAGTACACCCTAACCCTAACCGCCTAGGGGCTTTTTGGCGACGGAAGGGAAAGAAGGAAAGAATAAAGAGAGAAAAGAAGGAAAGAAGTTGTTTGCTCTGGGTGGGATTCGAACCCGAGACCCCTCGCATGCCAAGCACTCGGTCGGCGACACTTTGCCACGGGTCTTGGGCTTCGCTGGCCAGCGAAACCGTGCCTATATATCACTTAGGGCGATTGCGTCATCACACCACGTGGGATGCATGCACGAACAGCGCATGTATCAAGTAGTATTTTGTAGTATTCAGGAGCGTTAGGGTTAAGGAAGCCTATACTGAGTTTCGATAGTGGTAACCTAACCCTAACCGCCTAGGGGCTTTTTGGCGACGGAAGGGAAAGAAGGAAAGAATAAAGAGAGAAAAGAAGGAAAGAAGTTGTTTGCTCTGGGTGGATTCGAACCCGAGACCCCTCGCATGCCAAGCACTCGGTCGGCGACACTTTGCCACTGGTCTTGGGCTTCACTGGCCAGCGAAACCGTGCCTATATATCACTTAGGGCGATTGCGTCATCACACCACGTGGGATGCATGCACGAACAGCGCATATATCCGGGCATATATCAAGTAGTATTTTGTAGTATTCAGGAGCGTTAGGGTTAATATAAAGTTTAATTATATTCATTCTTTGATAATGTGTTATTCGACCCTTTAACCGGCATGCCGTTCCGTGCATGCACATAATTGCTTAAGATATTTGTTATGGAAGTGATTAGTCTAGTAGATAACCCTAAACTATCGCCCCAAGTGATAACTTTTACTATCACATTTTGCACCTTACTTTACGCATGCTTTAAGGGCTCTGGTAGCAACGTTTGGACAGTATTTTTTTGTGGGACATGAGAGCACATGAGACATATCGAATTATATTCTGAATACGAAGAATGCCCTTTTGATATCAAATAATTTAGAATGTTTGAAATTCGCGAATACACATTTTATGACTTACGTATTGAAAATTAGGGTCTTTTTGCAAAAATGTACATCTTCAATATGAAAGGTTAAAATTTTCAATTGATCGTCGGCTTTTCATCCCAGCTACATAGGCCTACACTTTAAGTACATATCATTACATTTATAAAGTTTAATTCGAGGACTGTTAAATATCAACAATTTAAAAAATATCAAATTTTAATCATTGTCATAAAATTTGTATTATATCACGAATCTCAAAAAATCAACATTATTTGATATCAGAAGGACATTCCTCGTATTCAGAATGCAATTCAATGTCTGGTGTACTCTCAGAGCTTCTCAGCTCCCACAATAAATACTGTGCAAACCTTAATATCCGATTCATTAAATGATAGTTTCAGGTGTGTTAATAAATAAATTGAAAGTTGCCCAATGGGCAACCCTTCAGCATTTTAATATAATGAAAATGAAAGTATACTTCACCGTCTTTTTAGCCAACACCTCTTGCATACATATACTACCTTAGCATAACCAATGTAGAGAAACTATCAACATTTGACACTATACATCTACATAACTGCACAAGGTTTACGGTAACTCTGCAACCCCCCCAGGCCAGACAGGGTCTAATTCTGCATAAAACCGGGCAATGTTATTTCTATAGATCTGCTGCGCATTCAAATTGCATTGTATTGCATCGTAATTTCATTTGTGTCTATGCTAATTATGTTTACACAACATGAACTCACGTGTTTTCAAGCAAATTCGCCGATAATAGGTGATCAAAAGCGATCGGAATGTTACAAAAGTACAGATCGCATTTAGTTTACTTCATATGAGATGATCTTTGGAAAAATACGGCATAATTTGTCTTGGTGTTTGCGGAATGCCATGCAGTAAAATATTAATACGTTGCGGCAATTCATGATTGACAACTAACAATCGGCGTGTCCTTCGTATTATCCACTGTCAATTTCTTATCCACTCACTAATCCTCACAAAAGCTTTGTGTTGATTACGTAATGTGTGGAGGCAAATTGCAATAAGTACAATGAAATAATGAGTAGGGCGGGCTCCGAGGCGGGTTTCCTCTTCATCTTACGTAACAGTATTGATCTCCAAAAAAAACCGGAAGCTTGTCGTTTGGAGCTCTAGCTGAAATACAGCAAGATAATGTAAGATAGTAAATGTAAACCTTTATTTTAGCTAGAGTATCTCGAGCTAGCCCAGGCCATGTACAGATCATGGATTACAAGCTATTCATCTCTAACAAACCCCAGGAGGAAATCCCGGGAAGGAAATACTCAACATTCATTTTTTGATCAATTAATATACATATGACTTTCTCATTTGACTAAATTACAGGAACTAACATTTTTAAAAACTAAAGCATTCATTACGTTTGGGTTTTGGAAAGAACCGTCTGTTAAATCATGCATGACTCAATTACAAATCTCTAAATCCCTTTCGTCTTATCTATTGATATTTTGAATAGTGTTTATCTTTCCCTAATAGATTATGATACTAAATGAACAATCAGCTTGGACAGGTCGCACTAGGCCCTACATCTCATAGGACAATAAAGCTATAGCGCCCTGATCGATTCTTCCTGCATATCAATATGCTTCATTTACATTACATTACAGAGATCGGACACTAATCCCAACCATAACAAACCATGTAAACAATGATCACCTATATTACAGGTGATATTACAGGTCTATATAATACAGGATTAGATCATAGTAAACTATGAGCGTGTTTATAGTGGGAGCAGATGTGCGGTACATTGCGGTACAATTTCTACCCGGTTAGAGATTATCCGGATACTTGCCCACTATAAACACTATGTATATAGGTCTTTTAAAACTGCCTCCTATTCAAATGTTAACTACGGAAAAAAAGTTCGCGTACGGTACATCGATATCCTTCTCAACCGAAGGATATTGTGGCGAGATATTCCCACTATAAACCCCGGGGGGGGCACTCCAACTTTGGAGGTGACGCGTATGTAGGGCTGTTAAGACCCCCTTTTTCAGCATCGCTGTCACCCAAAGACCCCATATTTTTTTACGAACACATGCTCGCTCCGCGCTCTGTCACCCGAAGACCCCCTATTTTCCCATTTGATCTGTCACCCAAAGACCCTTACAAGTTCAATTTGAACAGCAACTTTCATTTATCACTGATTTTGTTACTTATTTTGAAAAAATAAAGAAATTTGAAGCCATTTAGAACTAGAAATTTGATTTTCGAGGTTTTTGTGGCGCTGTTTTGGTTCTCACCCAAAGATTCCATTTAAAAAAAGGTCATGTTCTCACCCAATGACCCCATATTTTTACATTTTGCTCTCACCGAATGCCAAAATCATGCTCTCACCCAATGACCCCATATTTTTTACATGTTGCTCTCACCGAATGCCCCTTAGTGCGAAAGCGCCAGCCCTACACCTATATCCATTTCAAATTGAAGTGCCCCCCCCGGGCTATAAACACACCAGTATAAATTGTGTGCGGTATTACCGGAAGTAGGAACTTCTTCATGATGCGTAGGATGCGCGCAGGACATTCGGAACGATTCTCACCCCAAGAGTTATCAAAACAGAAGCTACATATTCACCGCCATGATCATATTGTTGAATGGGCTGTTTATAGCTCGCGCCACAATATTTACACATTCCCCGTGTGACCTCGGGGTCATTGCAAATGTACGATAATGTTAGTTGGTACATGTATATAATTTGTGCGGTAACTGTGTCCAAACAAAAAACAGCAAGAGTATCGGTACATATACAAGGATTATCGTGTACGGTATACACAAAATGCGGTATATTCACTATAAACACGCTCAGAGAACAAAAACAAATAAATAAATAAATAAATAAATAAATAAATAAATAAATAAATAAATAAATAAATAAATAAATAAACGAAAAAAATTGAACACATTTTAGCATATCATAACCATTGCTGTCAGGAGGACTCGAACCAACGATAATGATATCAACAGTCTGATGCTCTACCATTGAGCTATGACAGCATCTAGTGATGAGGATCGAGTTTTTAGCTTATACCGTGTTTGTCTGTGATAATGCCGCCTCGTTAAAGAAAGAAATATAAAATCTCAATTTGTAATTTAAATTTATTTGATAATTTTCTAACCTATATTTTCTTTAGAGCAGGGACAAATATTTCCCTTTTATCTAATTTGACCGCTATATAAGAATCTACTTCTTTTATTACTGATTTAATTCCGCGATTTGTTCCATTAAGCAATATCAAAGATTAATGTCACACATCTCACGACAGATATTTAGTTGGCTTAGTAGTCTTGCACAGTGCTGTTTAACCGGGAGGTACCAAAATCGATTCCCTCTGCCTGCAATTTTTTTTAAAGACTGGGAAATAATAACCTGACATTCGTACTGCAGAAGCGGAGTTTATAACTTGTTAAACTTTGCTCCTTCCGTAAAAGGGTACATTATTTTGGCACTACATTATTTCTTTCTTTTTTTCACATTGCTGGTATTAAATATCAAATGGTCATAATTGGCGGTCACTTCAAATCATCCCCAACTGAACGAGGTTCAGGAATGTCCTCTCATTGTTAATTGTTGGTTAACCCACCACTTGAGAATAAAGGACTATGAATAGGTGCAACAGGATTACCTAAGGGATTATCTCAAGGATATAATTCTGTTCTCCCTCCTTTTCTTAAGGTGGGCTTACACGATGAAATTTCCATTGCAAGGCCCATTACTTAGTGGGTGAGATTATGTTCTCACTGACCATGAAGCTGTGCAATTGATCAAAATAGACGAAGCAATGTTCGGCCTTGCAATTCCTTGAGCGTGACCATAGGTTAGGGATATACTCAAAACACAAGTAGCGGTTAATGATTTTCGTAATCATATCCAAATGGCTCATGTGTTGTCCTGAAAGCAAAAGATTGACATACTCTCCTGTATATCTATACAATTTTCCATAAAGAAAAGGCTAAGGACAAATTAAGATCAAACGGGCTAAACACCACCACCAACAACAACATAGGCCTACAAGTGTATAATGTAGCATGTGCACACATTATCATGTTGTGGATGGTGAATCAAGCTGGTCCCTACACATTCCCAAATGAATGCAGTGACCAGTCGGTGTTCACTCAGCTGATTGGCTGGATGAGGTTAGATTGCATGCAACAACCTTGAAAGTAGAGCATGTCTCTACTGTTTTGCCTGTTGCTCGGGGATTAATTTGCCTGATGCTTGGGGGATTAATTCCTTGCAAATCCAAAATACACGGAGCAATCTTTTTCCAAGGTCTGTGCAACAGGCAATTGCATGGAAAATTGCATCGTGTAAGCCGGCCTTTACATCTTCTCTGATATGTGCTAGTGTCCATGGTTATTGTTAAAAGGCAATAAGGTGTGTAATTGCAATATTTCCTCTGAATAGGAAAGACTCTCTACATCGAGTTATGTATGCTGGTGGTTCGCAATACTGTTATTTAAGAGAAGGTATCTTCCAAATCCAAATCGAAATGTAAACGTTTACATATGCTGACTTTATCCCGACTACAAAACAGCTTTCAGAGTAAAATTAAATTGATAATTTTTAAGGGAACTGGAATGAGCGTATCTTCAATACGAAAGATCAAAATTTTCAATTGATCGTCGGCTTTTCATCCCACCTACATACACTTTAGGTAGAAATCATCAGATTTATAAAGTTTACTTCGAGTACTGTTAAATATCAAAAATATCAATTTTTAATGATTTGCCATAAAATGTGTATTACATTGCGAATTTCAAAAAATCAAAATTATTTGATATCATCAGGCCATTCTTCGTATTCAGAATGCAATTCGATATGTCTGATGTGCTCTAATGTCCCACAATAAATACTGTCAAAACGTTCATACCCCTTCCCTTAAGCGAAACTTGACATGATAAGGACAATTTAGGTTCACGTCTTCTTTTTTCTTATTTTTATACTATATAAATTATATTTAAAAACTGAAAATCCAGTATCAAGTGGGGGGAATAGGTTTTATTGATTTAGCGATCTCAAATTCTGAAACAATTGCATGTAAGCTCATTGACAAAACTATTTACATAAGTACGAGAAACAGCACAAATGCATTTAAGATTCAAGGAATTCTTTATATCATATTATCAACTATGAAAAAGGGATCAGCAAAAAACTGTAAATTGGGACGAAATAATGAGCGATATAAGAGAAAAAAAAAGTGACTTAGTTATGGGAAGCTACGTTTTGCAATTGCCGTTGTTTGAAACCCAATTTAAACGGGATGGATTTCATTTTGTATATGGTCAATTCCAGCGAAAGCGGGACAAAATTCTCTCTATGTTAACTTTCCACTTTAAAATGTCATTAATAAAGGAAATCACGTTATTGATGGAGCATATCATGTCACGTCCAATGTGCTCTCTTTGTGCATATAGGCCTTTACTAGCAAGTCATACCAGGGGACAAGTTATGATAGCTTAAATGAATTGGCGTTACCCACGAATCCAAAGATAAAGCACCCTATATGTCATTGAATGTCCTTCAATCAAAATAAAATTATTACCGTTAGAAAGACGTTTGCATGATCTCTCATCATATGTAAAACGATTGAATTCCACCAAAGTGTGTGGACTCTAGAGGCCATTAAGTCAATTTGGCTAATAATTTTGTTACCCGCGTATCAAAAATAAAATGATCGTTCTGAAAAATGTTAAGTGAATATGCCATAAATGACTTTATCATGAAACGAAGTTTCGTTCTATAATTCTGAGGTCCAAGTGATTATTTTATGCAAATACGTTTTACCCATAAAATTCCATAAAATCAAATTTGACGTTACCCACGTATCAACTGTTACCCACGAGTCCAGCAAATATAATTGCCATAACTTAAATTAACATTTAATGACTTTGGACACTGAATTTAGTTTGACAAGCGCTTAAAATTGTAAATCGTAAAAATACGTTCACCGCTTTAAAAAGAATCTACGACGGTTTAAACTTTTGTTACCCACGAATCCCGAATAGATGCTAACCTTGAAAAACAAGGAGATTGTTTATTTTAAGTTTAAATCAGCACATATTCAAGCCATGGGTATGCTATAATTTTTACAGTACTTACAGTTTATGCACCTAAGAAACGCAAACCCCAAACGGTACTATAGTACTTATAGCTTTACCCACGAATTCGGCGTTACCCACGAATCCAAGGATTTACTCGTAAATTATGTGTTTCTTATGCATCTTAACATTTTGAAAACATGCTAAATAGGTTCCAAAACAGTCCTGTTTAATAGCGTCCTCTTGAAGGTATACTGAAGCTGTATCATGAAGTTTTGATTGATTATCCTAAATTACCATTTTTTGGGTAAATGCAATTGGTTAGAGAAACGGGAATCATTGAAACACAATGGAGGAATAACCGCATGATGGTTTCCAACCTTCTGTAATATTTTCTATTTTGCCGCTTACCAATACATACCTTCAAATATGTGTTACCCACGAACATTTTGGTTACCCACGAATCCCTACTTAAATTATAGTTAACAATGTATTGATAGTGTTTTAGTACATAGGAACTGTCAAACACGATTTAATAGAATATTGCTGCATGAAAATATGGAATGATTTTACTAAAATAATAATATAAAACTGTTTGCTCTGTCTATTTGAATTTGGCAACTTCATTATTCTCACAATTTTTATACACAAAATGCCATAATGATCCATTCTAAATATTCCATCTAGTTTGTATTTTGATTAAAATTCATTTTAGTGCCATTGCAGCCTAAATTATTGACATACGGAAAAGTATTTTTTATTTTTATTTAAAAAAATAATAGGAATTGCTATTTTCCAGACGCTGTTACCCACGAATCCATCCGAGATCCTCATCCTGCGATGAGATACAAAATCTAACTTTATATTTATATGAAGCATTTATTCTAATCTTTCGAAATAATACAGTAATGTTAAATGACAGCCACTTTGGAAAGAGTTCGAAGAATTGACACAATCTTAACTGTACACCTGGTTCTTTCTTAAAATTTGTAATAACCAAAATATTTCTTTGTAGATATATGTAATAAAATTCTATTTTACGTTCAAAGTCTTCACCGATTTCTAGTGTATATGAGTCACACATAAAATATTGAAAGATATTAGAGAAAGTGAAATTTTATGGCGTACAACAGGTGAAAAAGGCTTGAATTCGTGGGTAACATGCATATGCGCATTTAACACTTTATTTGGTCTAGCAAGAAAAGTCATTTTTCAATCCGATGGCACTTCCACCTGATGATTCACTAGATATGATCGTCTCATTTGATAAGTCTAGAATTGAAAAGGAAAACATTTTCAAAATGGCCCCCAGAGAGAATTTTGTCCCGCTTTGGCTGGAACTGACCATATATTGTGGTAATGTATGCAAGACACAATATCTAAATGCATATCAAGGTACGTAATCGGATAAAAGCGCTTTCTTTTGTCAGTGATTTTCTTTATGGTTTCAATTTAAACTCATCGACCATTAAAACGATGAGCTAATTAGTCAATAATTTTGTCATAAATTTCTCTGAAACGCTTTATATAATCTGACAGAACCACTTATAATGTACATTCTTTTTCTCTTTTGGCTCGAAATTACTTCCTATACGGCAAAGTGCTATCTCTAGAAATTATGGATATTACGGTTAGGCCTAATTAGACTAGTCAATTTATTTAAGTAAAATACCAATGTTTTTGCTTGCTAGTGTCTCTAAGCACCCTCCTCAACAACATATCAAAGTCAAAAAGAGGATGGGGGCAAAATGCTAATTTGCATAACACAAAAATTGCCGCTAATGCAGGGCTCGAATTTCAAAATTGGGCAAATATAGATAAATTGATTATTTAATTTGAGGAGACTTCAACTTTTTGACCAAAAGTACCGTATTTGTCTTCAACACCTAACTATAGAAGGCACAACCCGATACATTAGAGAGTGAATTTGGAGAAAACCTGATAATTACAAACACTCGCTGAGCAGCAAGACCTTCCCTCTAAGCTTTTATTCCGATAAGCTGCTTATCTATTTGTTTGCATGAATTGGAAGACATTCTTTGATGTATTACTGAGTTCAATCATCTGAAATTACTGGAGCGTGAAGTTTTCTCCAAATTCGTTTCCTAATAATTCCAAAGAAAGGAAACATCTTGATACATAAAATGAAATCGCTTTTTTTTGTCCAAGAATGCTGAAACATTAATGTAACATGCGTTGATTGCATGAATACATGAGGGGTAAGAACTATTAATAATAAATAGTCTCATACGTGGGTGGGGAAATGAATGAAAGGTTTAGAGTGGTAAGCGTTAACGTTGTTTCATTTAGCGCTTAGCAGTAGACCAAGGTACAGGTGGTATCAAAATGATTGATACCAGTCAGTTTTGATTGTTCCAAATGCAACATGGGATCCTGTTGAAATCACTATAATCAATTGTTATATGACTATTTATGACATTAATCAATGTGCCAGTCATGTCTATTATCACTGGAAATTGATCGCTACCAATCATTTTGATATATCCTGTATTTCTGTTAACATCGAACTAAAAAGAGCACAATGCTGTAATAGAAAGAGAAATGCTGTAATATCTAACGAACGCATCACATTGGTGCATTATATAGAATGGACTCGCTCCTTTTCACTTTTTACATACGAAATAATCAATGAAAAATAAATTCAGTCCTGGTCAAGCATTATTATAGTTGTTTCTTTCTTAATTCTTTACATGTCTCACACCTAATTCAATTTTGAAATGAAGTAAAAAAACAGGGCAAAGGCATAGCGTGAGTCATCCGATAAGGGCGCTGATTCGAGTCGAAAGGGGAGTCTCTGTTACCATGGTTACTATGAATATCCATTTTCTCTTAGTTTTCTCAATAAGTTTATATAAAAAAACCCGTACTTTCCTCAATTCGCCTCTTAATTGATAAATATATTTTATCTGCTTTACCTTGACTGATTTTCGTATAAATGCTACCATTGGATATCAGATAATCATCAGGTACTACGGGGCCATGTAGTTTCACTTTGTCAGAACAAAACATCAGCGGCATCGGGTTTGACTTATGTGTTAAGGGAAGGGGTATGAACGTTTGGACAGTATTTATTGTGGGACATTAGAGCACATCAGACATATCGAATTGCATTCTGAATACGAAGAATGGCCTTCTGATATCAAATAATTTTGATTTTTGAAATTCGCAATGTAATACACATTTTATGGCAAATCATTAAAATTGATATTTTTGATATTTAACAGTACTCGAAGTAAACTTTATAAATCTGATGATTTCTAACTAAAGTGTATGTAGGTGGGATGAAAAGCCGACGATCAATTGAAAATTTTGACCTTTCGTATTGAAGATATGGATTTTTTTCCCAAAACATCAAAAAAATTAGGTCTTTTTTTCAATTTTCAATTGATCGTCGGCTTTTCCTCCCAGCTACATACACTTTAAGACTATATCATTAAATTTGTAAAATTTACTTCGAGGACTGTTATATCTCCAAATGTGAAAAATATCAAATTTTAATAATTTGTCATAAAATTTGTATTATATCGTGAATTTCATAAAATGAAAATTATTTGATATCAGAAAGACATTCTTCGTATTCAGAATGCAATTCGATATGTCTGATGTGCTCTCATGTCCCACAAAAATGCTATCGAAACGCTCAAAACGCTCATTCCAGTTCCCTTAATACACCTACTGTAAAGGAATTCTGTGACTAAGGTGCAATAATTATTCGTCTCGGGCGGTATTAGGTTATAAGTCCCTGCAAGAATATGTAATATTTTGCAGTCTGCTTTACCCAAAACTCCTGGCATACGTTAGCAAACCCCTGCATGTATCCTGTAGTGAAAATGTCAACATTTTACAACCAATGAGAACACTTCAAAGGAACTTTATAACTGCACAAGATTATCTTACGGTAACTCTGTGGCCTGTCTAAGTCATGTAATGTCTCTGGACGAGCTATTCATCTCTATCAGAAATAAATTAAAGAAGAACTCGTTGTGATTTAAGGTAGTGGTAATGAAGTTGAGCGAAATCAATTTTTGGCAAGCCATAAAGGAAGCTAAAATTGACCGTGTCTTAGCAATAGTTTATTAGACATCTCTTCAATCAGTGGACTTCGGTTGTATATATAAATGCGCATATATAAATATGGCCAGTGCCATGTTCGTGTTACCTCACTGTCAATCACTGAAATTGCGACCACAGTTCCAGGTGGTGGCCGCATTGCATTCTCTAAATTCAGTAAATTTTCATCGTCAACCGTGTAATTGAATGGGATTATTTTGAAATTTTAAAACGCTTGAAATATCACAAACAAATAGGCCTATGTTGATAAATAATATAAATACAAGCTAAAACCGTTGGAGTTCGATAATGAACCCCACAAAATTAACCGACTATATTGGAAAATGCCATACGGCCGGGCGGTTTCACAAGTTGCCGGCTCGATCATGTCATCCGCCGCCTGCACAGTTCATCATGTCCCCTTTCATACTTTCATGCCGTTGCGACAAGAGGCATGACTTATCAGCCATTCACAAGTCTTGACTGTGTCTGTTTGTCTACAATGCGCGTGTGTCACGCCGCTCGGCGGCAAGCAGCATGATAGTATGAAACCAGCACTACGTCATAGATATGGCCAATTGGCACGCCCATTTAGCACGGAAATTATGAAATATAAGTTTGTAAATCAGCTATATCTAGCTTTTCCGTAGTTCATTTTTTTTCCGTGATGGAAAACGTTAATAAAGAGTTTATCTTTCGGGTCAAGTTATTTTACCCTTTGCAATCAATGCCACTATTTTGCAAAAGCAATTTTCCTTGCGACCTGTCATTTTCCCCTATACTTTTGCACGGGGAGTTTATGTACATCCGGGCATGGAGGTAGTAGAGAAGGAGAAAGCTCGCACACATTCTATTGTACAATCATAATTGCCGCCCTTTGAGGTTTCCAGATCAACGTTTTGATTATGTAACACGATTATCACTTAAAATCTTTTGTGTTGTATACATGCATGGTCGCACACTTGTGTGCGCTATAAATATGATGAAACAGCATAAGTCATTCTAACTTGATGAAAATGATGCACATTATGCTTTACATCTCTTTTATTGGCTAGTTTGAAAGAGGGCTCAGGATGCGGTTTATTTTGAAACCTCGGGGGAGGAACAATTGTTAAAGTTTTGGGTAAACAAATAAAATCGGACCAACCCGGGCAGTACCGGGCAACACTGAGATACATCTCGTTTGATGGGAGTATAATTCAACTCATCAATGCGCAATTTATTTTAATAAGATCTTCGTATTTTTAAAACAGTGGTTAAAACAATTTTACCCGTCCTTAAAATGTGTGTGAACTGCACTATTCCATAATAAACTGTTTAGAGACATTCTGGAACAACATGTTTCAACATATTAATCGTAAAAAACATCATATATTAAATGAAAAGTTCAACAGCTAAGTAAATGTATGCGCATCCATAATACATGTTTTGCGCATACGTGATTTACTTGTTACTAAATATGAACCCCCATGAGACGGAGTCATTCCAGAAATTATCGGCGATGATCATTAGATCAAAGGTATATCTGTCTCTATTGTGTATACAATAGGATTCACGTAATGAGCTTAACGCGAGCTCACTCCTTCTCTACTACCTTCATGATCCGGGTACCTTATATCGTTTAATACGGTATGGCGACTTGTAGATGTCACGTGCGCATTTATATATGCGCATTTATATATACAACCGAAGTCCACTGTCAATAGAAAATAAGAAATACAGTCATGTGTCTTCCCTGAAAAAACAAAGGACACGTTCTGTGAACCAAGTTCGACACAAAGTCACATCTTTATGCAAGACACGTTTCACCAAGATTTTTAATCTATTGACGGTGTCTTAAATTGTGTCACCCTGTCAAGAAATGCTATTGTTGTTGTTTTGATTCTTGAGGATTTGTTTTTAATTGATCAAGATTTTTTGGCCATAAGCTTGCCAAACCACAATTTCAGTGTAGATACGGGGGATGGTGCACTGAGGGGCAGGCAAGCAGTTATTTTGGGGTATTGGTTTTAACCAATACCCCAAAATAACAAGAGAAACTGATTGCACAGTTCTTTTTGGCCATTTCTCAAAGTGACAGTCGACCTATTCTGATCGAATGATCTAGTCATTTGTCCAATGTCACTAATTATTGAATATTTATTTGTAAGGATCAATCAATAAACATAATTATATTATATGACTTTCTCATTTGACTAAATCAAAAGAAACAACTCTCTGAAAAACAACAGTACTTTGACATACAGTTTTAAAACTTAAACTTACAACATATAAATATGCAGTTTTTCTGGCAACAGATCAGCTTTACAAGAGCAAATAAAAATTGGAATTTTTGAGCGAAACTTGATATGATAAGTACAATCTTAGTACGTCTTATTCTTATTTTAGTGCGGTTTTTTTTAATAAATATAAATTCTATTCAAGAACGGGAAAGAAGAAGTATCAAGTGGGAGAAATAGCTTTAAGTGATTTAGTGATCTCAATTCCTAAAACAATTGAATCTAATTGAATCTCATTGACAATACTATTTACAGAAGTATGCGAAACAGCACAAATGCATTAATTCGTAGGAATTCTTTATATTTCAGCTAAAATATATTTTCAACAGTGAATAAAGCAATAAGCCAAATTTGACGGAATTATTTGCGATATTAGGGAAAAACTTGACTTATTTGTAGGAAGCTACGTTTATCAATTGCCATTGTTTGAAATCAAATTTAAAACGAGATCGATTTTGGTCATTTCGTATGCACAGTGGGATGAAAGGAACATTATCAAAAATCAATCGGATATTTTCTCAGTCACATTCTTTATGATATCCATTAAAACTCATCGACCATTAAAGTGATGGTCCGATAAGCCAATCATTTTGTCATAAATTATTGCGAAACGCTTTAAGTATAATTTCATGCATAATCTGCCTGAACCACTTCTATTACTAATATACATCCTTTTTCTGGTTTGGTGCGAACTTACTTCCTATACGGCTAAGTGCCATCTCAGGATATGTTCTCAGGGATATTCATCAAAAACGGGTAATCCTGACGGTAATATGCCTATGGGAATATTCATAAAAAGATAAAGAGTTCGTTTCTAGTGTTCCCCCATAAAGGTCGTTATATAATTATCTTTGACACATATTCACGTGCTAGTCAAGCATGACGGGACCCCTTTTGACACGTCTGATCAAGTACCTTTGATAAAAGTGCTTGGAGGGTGCTACAAAACAGTAGTTTGAGGTTTTTTTTCACGCTATTGATAATTAGTGTCGAACGATTCGGCTTCGAAATAAGGCTAGTTGCACCAAAAACATGAAAAAAGCGGAATAATTGCGGGTAATTAATTGTCTGAGATAAAATAATACGATTTCGTGGGATTTCTCCAAACCTTGAAAAGTTATAAGAATTGTAAATTTAATGAAACTTGTCATTAAAGCCTTTTGTTAACCAGTTATAGATAATCGTTTGAATCAAGGTAAACAAAACGGCCAAAAATGTATAGGAAGTCATATTGGGAATTTTATTTCTCGGATACAATACAAAATTATCACAAAGAAAATACAAGCTTAACTATGACATTAACCTTAACTATTAGGGAAAGGCGCTTTTCTGGAGAAAGGCGCTTTATCAATACCCTACCATTTTTTACATTCACAGTGTATGTGTATGGGTCGTTCATAAAAGACCCCCATTGAAAATCTACAGTGGTAGGGTATTCTAAAAGAAATCCGTTTATTTATTTATTTATTTATTTATTTATTTATTATGAGATGGCCAGATTTTGCAGGAGCAACATGTGCTGTTTTAATTATAATTTACACGACTCTTACTTTTTGTAAGAGTGTAAACACTATTAGAATATTTGACCAAATATGATGCATTTACTTAATTAAAATAGTACAGGCAAAGATTGTCATTAGTATGTCGAGCATCTTACTTAACTAATATTTTTGGGACTTCCTCTAAAGCGTAACTGGCGAGTAACTACTTCTTTACTTTAGTATCTTCGTTTAAAGGGGGTACTACACCCCTGTGATAAATTTGTGACTATTTTTGCATTTTTCTCAAAAAATAATAACACACTGGTAATAAAAGTTATGTATATTACAAGGAATCCAATTACTACACTGAAATTTCAGTGACCCAAGACAAGCGGTTCAGTATATATGATAGGAAACGAGGTACATCCTAGCGGTACCTTTTTCTTATCATAAATAACAAACCGCTTGTCTTGGGTCACTGAAATTCCAGTGTAGTAATTGGATTCCTTGTCCCTATAATATACGTAACTTTTGTTGCCACTGCGTCATTAGTTTTTGAGAAAAATGCAAAAATAGACACAAATTTATCGAGGGATGTAGTACCCCCTTAATGGAGCAGTAAATCCAAATCAGCACCTTTAATATCACGTTTTTAACCACGCGGTCTTTTAAGACCGCGTGGTTAAAACGTGATAATAGCAGGTATTGATACCCCTGATAAATTTTGTGACTAATTTTGCATTTTTCTCAAAAAATAACTACACACTGGTAAAAAGTATGTTTCAGTACAGTTTATTTCACCTTTAAATAATAAGTATAGTATATTATAGGGGCAAGGAATCCAATTACTTCACTGAAATATCAGCGATTCAAGACAGGTGGTTCATTATAAATGTTAAGAAATGAGGTACATTCTAGCGGTACCTCTTTTCTTATCATAAATAACGTATCACTTGTCTTGAGTCACTAAAATTCCAGTGTAATAACTGGATTACATGCCCCTATAATATACATTTACTTTTACCAGTGTAATGTTTTGAAAAAAATGCAAAAATACTCACAAATTTATCAAGGGGTGTAGTACCACCTTAAGTCAGCAATTGTTATTCAATATCAGATCAGGTCTGATCATAAAAATTAATGATATGTTTAAATCTTATGTAGCCTATTAAAAGTAATTGTCTTGTATAAACGAATGTATTACAATACACTTATGCAGTTAATGGAGTCAAGGTGATAGTGGGAGTCATTAACAGTTACTGGTAACCTTCTAAGCCTCCGTTGTTTCATGGTTTCCTTTTATCTTCTCCCCACGCACTGTTAATGACTCCCACTATTACCTTGACTGCGTGTCCCTTTGCAATAATGTGTCCTTCAAGTTTTAGGAAGCATCAAGTTCACTGCGTGTCCCTTTGCAATAATGTGTCCTTCAAGTTTTAGGAAGCATCAAGTTCATTGGCTCTATGTGTTATTGGATACAGATACTAATGTTAAATAAAGGCACTTGAACATTACTTACTTATGTTCCACTAGACTATGCCATAGTCGATTTTTGATAAATAAAAGCATGTTATTAATCATGATGAAAGCATTCAGTTGAACTCGAAATTATACTGATATTTATTACATCAAAATACTAGTATAAAATTGTTATGAAAAAGTTTATATAATTATATTAGCGACAGTAACAGTAAAGTATACGTAGGCTTATATTATTGAATGCAACATATCATGTCATAATTATATTGGTACTTAAATACTGAACAATTCTTACTCGCGAAAGTCCGAGTCAAAAATCGACTATGTACATTGCATTTTAAACGGGACTTTGAACGGGCAAAGTCCCTAACACACACACTGTCAATCATACTTGTTTAGCAATCCAATTTAACCGCAAGCAAGTACGCGACGCGCTCATGCACTTACTGAGAGTTTTTATGTTCCCGCCAACACAATGGCTGCATAGTTGTGTACCATGCAGTTATTAATGGTAATGGTAGGTGCCTGGAGGATTTAAACCATAACGACATCTGGGCGACTTATCACAAGCCAGATCCATTTAAAGATGCATTGCATCATGGCCAATTTTAGTAGGCCAGAAATCCAACAATCTCATCCATTGACAACCGTGTTAAGCATGTAAACCGCAATCCAAAGTAAGTAGTCCACTTGGGAAGCTAACAAACAGAGGGAGTACGGTGACTGAAAAGATCAGTTGTGAAAATATATCAATTGTGCACACATTAATTAAATCAGAGTTTTAAGCTTAAATACAATATCCAGAGTATGCACAATGGGCAAGTGGACTACGGAGTAGTCTAATGTTACACTTGCTTCTAAAACATTCAGATATCGTGTCAACAAAAGCAATCTTATTGTTAATGTTGCATTTGTCTGCATACAAACTAGTCCATCCACAAATTACTTTAGTCATTTGTATAGTAAAAAGTAACCTTCATGATCCACGTCTAATTTGTTAATGTTCTACCACAATATTATACAGACAAATATTGGTGTAAAATTAACAACATTTTGATAAAGATTAGCATTATTTAATTTGAGGAAACTAAACTTGCACTTGTAATTGTGAAAGTACCGTATTTGTCTTCAACTATATTGGAAGGCACAAACCGATATGGCAAACTATTTTGGGAATAAATTGGGTGCAATACGAGACCTTGATACATTCTGATACATAAAATGAAATCGTGTTGGTTTTTTTTGTGTCAAAGAATGCTTAAACATTAATGTAACATGGGTTGAGTGCATGAATAGTATTCATGAATAGTAATCATTGAATACATAGGAAGCAAAAACTATATTACCTAATAAGTTATAGTCTGATATGTGGGTGGGGAAATGAATGAAAGGTTCAGATAGGTAAGCGTTACCGTTGTTTCATTTAGCGCTTAGCAGAAGAAACTGTCATTTGGTGCACCAAGGTACAGGAAAATGTATTGAAAAGCCTGATTTTTCCAAATGCAACATATGATCCTCTTAAAATGACTATAATTTATTGTTATATGACTGTTTATGACATTAATCAACAAATTATGCAGATCCTATGTTGCATTTGTCTGTGCCAGTCATGTCTATTATCACTGGAAATTGATGGCTACCAATCATTTTGATATAGCCTGTATTTCTGTTAACATCGAACTAAAAAGAGCACAAAACGAAATGCTGTAATATCTAACGAACGCATCACATAATGATAAAATAGCATACAAAAGAAACATCTTGGTGCATATAGAATGAACTCGCTCCTTTTCTCCAAGAATGTTTGACATAATGTAACATGTGCGGATTGCGTGCGTGAATAAGCGTTTACAACCTGCGCAGGAGGCAAAGAGAATCGATAATAGTCTACGTGGGTGGATAAAGAAAGTATACGTGCCCAGAGCCGACAAAGCAGGGACAATTTCATTTCACTGGCTCATTGAGCTAATAATGACACAAATACTACAAAATAGGAGACACAAATACTATAAAAATGGGAGACCCATATTGAATTAATTTCTCACCGATCTTATTTCTGTTAGAGTGGCATCAGCGTAACTTTGGTGGGTTTTATGGCATTTGTGCAAATTTCCCGCTTATAAATGAATGAATGATAGCTATTTCTTGTATTTGAACATTACTAAATGATGGCATGTAATTTCTATATCATTACATTACCTTCTTCTCTTTTGCCCATTTTCATTACACTTAAAAAGCAAATTTTAGGCCGAATGAGAAATCCATACGTACATTCAAAGTCGGGAAAATCATCCCGATTGCGTTCCAGACTGGTTAAAATGGTTGTAACACAAATAAATGCACTGTATAACAGTTTGGGGTAAATTTCAATTGAGTGAAAATGTCAACATTTTACAACCAAAGAACACTTCATAACTGCACAAGGTTATCTTACGGTAACTCTGTGGCCCGTCTAGGTCATGTAATGCCTCTGGACGAGCTATTCACCTCTAACAGAAATAAATTAAAGAAAACCTGTTGTGATTTAAGGTAGAGGTAATGAAGTTGAGCGAAAACAATTTTGCAAGCCAAAAAGAAAGCTAATTTTGGCAAAATTTGACCGTGTCTTAGCAATAGTTTATTAGACATGTCTTCAATAGGAAATAGAGTCATGTGTCTTCCCTGCAAAAACAAAGGACACGTTCTGTGAACCAAGTTCGACACAAAGTCACATCTTCATGCAAGACACGTTTTACCAAGATACGTAATCAATAATAAATCCTGCTTTTAGGCACGTCTTCATTTTGTTGGAAGACATTTTTCAATCTATTTTATTTTTATATTTTATAAAATGCTAGAGTGAACAATAGCCCATGAGGAGTGACACAAGTCAAGAACTTATATAGACACCTAGGCACTATAAAAGACACCCACATGGCCAATCAGTGGTTCACAGCAGCTAGGAACAACAAGAGTGAAGGGATACAGTAATGCATCAGACACATGAAATGAGCCGGGGAAATGAGATGCTTATGCACTCTGCTTTTAAAGGATGGTGCGCCGTTGTCAGTTACGTCTCCGACTACTCCATCTGGTAGGCTATTCCAAACGTGAACTGCAGTGTGGATGAAGGTCCTGACAGTAGATATGGTTCTAGAAACTGGTACTGTGAGAGCATGGCAAGGCATGGACAAGCTGGAGCTGGTAGCTCTACTGACTACAAATGGCTTTGGTAGCAGTGCCTTCATATCTGATGGGCACAAGCTGGTGTGCATTTTGTAGAGGACTGTTGCTGCAGCGACTTGACGTCTTTGATGGATAGATGTGATGTTCAGCTCTATAATCGCTTCCTCTTCACTCACACCTATGATTCGAAGGGCCTTTCTCTGCATGGATACAGTCTACTAATCCTAGAGTGGTGGCGCTGGCACTCATCCAAGACAGTGAGTCGTATTCCATCACACTGTGAACTTGGGCCTTGTAAACGGTTGCTCTGCCTCTCACATCAAGTTTGTTTGCAACTCTCCTCAGAGCGCCCAGCACTGGATGAGACGTTGGAGATGTGCTTTGTCCAGGTCAGCTTGCTGTCACTGTGACTCCCCGGATCTCCAGCTTCTCCTTCTCAGCCAGTTTGGTGGTACCAAACAGAACATCTAGCTTGGTTGGAATCCTCTTTCTTGATATTGTCATTTTGATGGCTCGAAGGTCACCTTCCATCTCTCTGCCAAGATCCTCATTTTCTCCAGGTCTCTGTTTAGGCTAGCAGTGACAGCTTCAGGGTTGTCTCTAGATGTAATCTCGCAAAAGAATGTGGAATCATCTGCGTAGAGGTATAGCTGGTTTTCACACACATCACCCAGGTCATCAATGAAGACGGAGAATAAAAGTGGGCCCAATATTGACCCCTGAGGAACTGATGCATTGATGGAGGAAGTATTTGATGACTGGCCAGATAGGACAACTTTGATGGAACGATCTGTCAGGTAGCTTCTAATCCAGGTTGCCGGATACTCCTTTTGCAATTAGTTTCGAGCAAAGGCCATTATGCCAGACCTGGTCAAATACTCCTTTGATGTCCAGGGTATTACTTTAAATATTGTGTCTTCTGTCAAGAAATGTTTTTGTTGTTTAATGTCTTGAGGATTTGTTTTTTATTTTTCAAGATTTTATTGCCAGAACCTTGCCAAAACACAATGAGTGACAGGCAAGCAATTATAACGGGGCATTGGTTAAATACAAGAGAATTGATTGTACAGTTCTTTTTGGCCATTTCTCGAAATTAATTGGAAGGATTGTCGACTTAATCTGATCGAATGATCTAGTCATTTGTCCAATGTCACTAATTATTGAATATTTGTTTTTAAGGATCAATCAATAAAAATATAATCATATTACAATGCTTTTCTAATTTGACTAAATCAAAAGGAACCATTGTATAAAAACAACAGTATTTTGACATACAGTTTAGAAACTAAACACCGTCCGTGCATTGTGGAGCACGGTGGCCGAGTGGAACAGGCTCCGATTCATAATCGGAAGGTTGCGGGTTCGAGCCCCGGCGACGTCATCGTGTTGTGCCATTGAGTAAGGCACTTTATCTCGATTACTCCTCTCCACCCATGTGTATAAATGGTTACCGGCATTCTTAATGCTGGGAAGGTAACAGACTTGCTGTAGAGGAAGTGTAGTGATCCCCCTATAGTAACATTACTTGAAGAATCCGGCCCAATCGCCAATGAAAGAGAGATGGGCACCCCGATCATCTCCTTTACCTTTCCATTACCTTTACCTTTAGAAACTAAAACTTAAAACATATAAATACGCAGATTTTTCTCTGACAACAAATCAGCTTTACAAGAGCAAAATAAAAATTGGTATTTTTGAGCGAAACTTGATTATTATAAGTACAATCTAGGCACACATCTTATTCTTATTTTAGTGCGTGGAAGAGGTGCAGTGATTCCCCTATAGCAACATTACATGGAGGAGTTCCTGCTCGTCAGCTTCCCTAAGGAAGATTGGGCAGTACTCAAGAAGATGAGCGTGGCCTAGCGGTTAAGGCATAGGACTGTGAACCCAAGGGTCAAGGGTTCGAATCCCAGGTCCGGCTCTTTGTGTCCTTGAGCAAGACACTTCACTCTACTTGCTTAGTGCTTCGGAGGGCACTTTAAGCTGTCGGTCCCGTGTACATGCATATTTTCTCACATTAATGTAGTGTGCACGTTAAAGAACGTCACAGGCTATTCGAAAAGAGCAGGGGATCATCCCGGTCATGTTGACTGTACTTCAAAATACACTCATCTACTCTAGGTTCCAGAGTAAAAAATAAGTACAGCTTGTCTGTACGCAGTGCGACAATACTCATACATATGAGGGGGGCACTTATAAGGATGAAGAAGAAGAGTCCGGCCCAATCGCCAAAGAAAGAGAGATGGACACTCCGATCACTGTTTATATACAGGATCGCCTCCTTTACCTTTACCTTCAGAAACTAAAACTTAAAACATATAAATACGCAATTTTTTCTTGACAACAAATTAATCAGCTTTACAAAAGCAAAATAAAAATTTGAATTTTTGAGCGAAACTTGATATGATAAGTTCAATCTAGGCACACGTCTTATTCTTATTAGTGCGTTTTTTATAAATACAAATTCTATTCAAGAACGGGAAAGGAGAGGTATCAAGTGGGAGATAGCATTTATTGATTTAGTGATCTCAATTCCTAAAACAATTGAATCTAATTGAATCTCATTGACAATACTATTTACAGAGGTATGTGAAACAGCACAAATGCATTTAAAATTCGTAGGAATTCTTTATATTTCAGCTAAAATATATTTTCAACAGTGAATAATAATGCGATTTGACGGAATTATGAGCGATATTAAGGGAAAAACTTGACTTATTTGTAGGAAGCTACGTTTGTCAGTTGCCATTGTTTGAAATCAAATTTAACCAAAATCGATTTGGGTCATTTCGTATGCAGAGTCGGATGAAAGAAACAACATCAAAATAAAACAAATGCCTGGCAAGGTACGCAATCGGATAAAAGCGTTTTATTTTCACAGTCACTTTCTTTATGAAATCAATTTAAACTTATCGACCATCACACTAATGGTCCAATTAGCGAATAATTTTGTCAAAAATTTCTCCGAAACGCTTTAAGTATAATTTCATGCATAATCTGCCTGAACCACTTCTATTACTAATATACATCCTTTTTATGATTTGGCGCGAACTTACTTCCTATATGGCTAAGTGTTAGGGATATTCATCAAATACGGGTAATCCCGACGGTAATGTGCCTGTGGGAATATTCATAAAAAGATAAGAGTTCGTTTCTAGTGTTCCCCCATAAAGGTCGTTATATAATTATCTTTGACAGATATTCACGTGCTAGTCAAGCATGACGGGACCCCTTTGACACGTCTGATCAAGCACCTTTGTATAAAGTGCTTGGAGGGTGCTACAAAACAGTAGTTTGAGGGTTGTTTTAACACTATTGATAATTAGTGCTGAACGACTTGACTTCGAAATATGGCTAATTTGCACGAAAAAAACCCGGAATAATTGCATGTGATTAATTGTCTGAGAATCATATTGAGAGATATATCATGTAGATAAATGAACATTAATTGTTCACCTCACATTAATATACACCTCAGATTTAATTCAAAGAAGCGTTGGACTAAAGAAAGAACGAGTGGAAGACTTTGTGTCTCCACAATAATAAAACTAAATAACATGAATACCAGCTACTAAAATGGCGATAAAACAATTCACGTCATTTCTCATATTTTGTTGTCACAGGTCCAACGATTTTCATAGCTCAAGATCCTGTTGCAGTCTTCGACATTTGTTTGCCATACATTTACTTGTCTGTGAGATATAACTTATACGTGAGCCATAGAAAAGAAACAACGATTAAAATAAACAGTTGAAGCGGCTTACAATATGTAAAATCAAAGCACAGGCACAACGCCTAGACGTTGATCCACAAGCCGCAACACGCTTTACAGGTTGTCGCTGAACACTACGACACCATATCATTCCATAAACAATTTAAGAACAACACAGGTACTTTGCCGCTGCAAGAGCGCACACCCTAGACATTCCACACTTGACCGTCGCAACCAGGATCAGCTCCCCAAGTTTTGTTCGGGTTACGAGACAAGGTCTTTCATTCCATCTACAGCCCGCACATGGAATGCACTCCCGCCTCACATTCCTGGAATTGTGAAACGGAACAGCTTCAAAAAGGAGGTTAATAGCTATGTAGGCGCCAACCCGTCAGCTTTATCGTAACGATAACAGCTGTTAATGCCTTGATATGTCTTGACATAAAAAAAAATAACAGTAGGTGTCTTGTCCAGGGGAATTTCAAGCAAACTCATTTTTCACGAGAGCGTACTAAAACACTGCCAGTGTTTGAACCCTCAACCTCTCGCACGATAGTCGAACGCCTTATCGATTGATGTAACTTGACAAGTAGGGAATATCTTATCTGATCAAAATATCTGATCAAACATGATAGATTTCAATCTAACAATTTCACTTGGAGCTTTTTGAAAAAGACCACCAATTTAATCATTTTATCAGGAAAACAGGAAAAATATATTTAAAACCTGCAACAATCTACGCAACATTACCAATGTTATTGTTTCCCTACCAAGGAAAGTAGATATCAGCCTCATTTTTTATGTCGAGCATATCAAGGTATTAACAGCTGAAATCTAGGTGTTAACGCTGACGAATCTTCGGCCAGGCACAAGTGACCTGGTGAACGACTATAGAGGAATCACACTGATGTCAGTTGCAGCTAAGGTGTACAATAAGATCTTACTGAATAGAATTAGGAACCATGTTGATCATATAATAAGAAGTAACCAGGCCGGATTTAGACCAGCAACAACAAACGCATATCCTCCGTAGAATCACTTAGGGCTTTCCAGGGTTACCAACTTCTACTCACTATAACATTCATTGACTTCAAGAAAGCCTTTGATTCAATCAACAGGAAGATGATGTTTTCTGTTTGCGGCAATATATGGTATCCCAGAGAGCATTGTTATGACAATACGTGTACTGTATACCAATTCAAAAAGCGCCTTAATGGTAGACGACAACATCTCGGATCCCTTCCTAGTGACTACTGGGGTATTGCAGGGGAATGTTTTAGCTCCATTCCTATTCAATTCAGTGTTCTCATCGACTATTTGATGAAGATGGCTACCGAGGGGACTGACAGTGGTGTTGAAACACATCCGCGTCGTTCCACCACTCCAAGTATAATGGAGAATCCATCAAGTATGTCACCGACTTTAAATATCTTTGGTTCCATGATGGGCTCTAGCGCCAGCGACCACTCCCGACGGAAGACGCTTGCATGGTATGCATTTTGGAAATTGGAGCATCTTTGGAGAAGTCCAACAATCTCCATTGCAACAAAAGTCAAGCTTTTCACATTACTTGTACTTGTGAGCAGGCCTTGAAATAAGAAAAAAATTCCACGAGTCCTCCGGACCCTTGCCTTTGAAATTTCAAGGGTCCTCACCAATTTTCAAAGGTCCGAATATTATGAAGTATTAAATGTTGGTGTAGACAATAGACACAATAACTAACAATACCTCCTGCTTGTGCACTAACATTATAGCAGTCGCAAGTCACAGTATGTCGTTGTCGACAATAGCGATGTATGATTTGTACTTGAAAGTTGACCTAAAATGAAAGTGTACTCAGGGAGCTGGACGTATTATGTGAACCAGATTTTCCAGTGAAACAACAAAACTAGGATATTCTGCTCTTTGCGTGGTTCAATTTTACAGGTCACGCGGTGCCTATTTTCACGGGTATTTGACGCAAGGACGCGCCTTATTTCAAACGCTGCTTGTGAGTCCTGGGTGATATCTATTCACATGGAAAATAAGATCAACGCTTTTGGTACATCATGTTACAGAATAATGCTGAACATCAAGCGCACTGACCATGTCAGTAATGAAAGGATCTATACAATCACCAACATTGAGCCTCTTATCAACTCTGTCAAGTCACGCCAACTACGATTCCTGGGACATATTCTGATGATGCATGAAGATGAACTATGCCGAAGATTATGCTCTTTACATCCCATTGCAAGGTAAAAGAAGACCTGGAAGGCAAAGAATATCCTACTTGTCTTATGTGCAAAAACTGTTGGGGGGGGGGGGGACTTCGACAACATTTTACTGCTATGTGCCATTACTGCCATGTGCTTCGCAGTCGAATGAAATGAAATGAATGAATCTATGGCGATTTGATCCCGGATGACTCCGAATGACCCTATAATTACCTTGACACTTTTTGTTTCCCATTATCTCTTTGACTGCGTGTCCCCTTTGGACTAATTTGCCTTTCTAGTTTACAGGAAGAATCAAGT